>NW_026901952.1:0-230215 GCF_033783945.1 Neopsephotus bourkii
AGAATCCAAACCGGAGCAAAGAAGTCATTCAGAACCTCAGCCTTCTCCAAATCCAGGGTAGCCAGTTCTCCTGAGAGCTTCCTGAGGGGGCCTACATTCTCCCTAGTCTGTTTTTTATTTGCTATATACCTGCAGAATCCCTTCCTGTTATACTTAACGTCTCTAGCCAAGTTTAATTCCAACTGGGCCTTAGCTTTCCTAACCTCGTCCCTAGCTTCCCAGACAACATCTCTGTACTCTTCCCAGGCCGCCTGTCCTTGCTTCAACTTTCTTTAAGCCTCTTTTTTCATTTGAATTTTCCTCAGCAGCTCCTCATCCATCCAAGGAGGTCTCCTGACCCTCCTGCTGCACTTCCTCCTAGTTGGGATGCAACACTCCTGAGCTTGTAGCAGGTGATCCTTGAAGACCAACCAAGAGTCTTGGGCCCCCCTGCCCTCTAGGGCTTTATCACATGGAACCTTACTAAGCAGGTTCCTGAAGAGGCCCAAGTCTGTTCTTTTAAAGTCCAAGGCAGTGAGCTTGCTGCACGCTCTTCTCACTGTCCTAAGGATCTCAAATTAGACCATCTCGGGATCACTGCATCCAAGGCTGCCCTGGAACATCACATTTCCAACAAGCCCTCCCCTGTTGGTGAGCACAAGGTCAAGCATGGCACCTCTCCTTGTCAGCTCCTTTATTACTTGCCGAAGGAAGTTGTCTTCCACACAATCGAGGAACCTCCTGGATTGCTTGTGTTGGGCCATACCATCCCTCCAAAAGATGTCAGGGTGGTTGAAGTCACCCATGAGAACGAGGGCCTGTGAGTGTGAGGCTTTTCCTATCTGTCTAGAGTGCTTCATCCGCAGGTTCTCCCTGATCAGGTGGTCTGTAACAGATCCCCACAGTAATCTCTCCCATTGCTGTTTTCCCTTTAACCCTGACCCACAAACTTTCCTCTAACTGGTCATCTGTCCCCAGACAGAGTTCCATACTCTCCAGCCTATCCCTAACATGAAGGGCAACTCCCCCTCCGCGCCTGCCAGGCCTGTCTTTTCTAAAGAGTCTGTAACCTTCCATTCCAACACTCCAGTCACAGGAGCCATCCCACCATGTTTCTGTGATGCCTATTATATCATAGCCCTGCAGACGTGCACACATCTCTAATTCCTTTTGTTTGTTCCCCATGCTATGGGCATTTGTATAGAGGCATTTGAGCCAAGCTCCAAATGAAGCCGGCTCATTGGCTGGAGCAGCTGGAATATCTCTGCATTGGTCCGAGCATTTATTATAGGCGCTGGCAACTGACTGGGTGTGTTGGGATGGAATGATGCCCCCCTCCCCCAACACATCTAGTTTAAAGCTTTCTTGACCAGTCTGGCAAGCCTCCTACCAAAGCTGCTGAGACCAGCTTCACTAGTCCCCACTAGACCTGGCCTACAAAGTTGGGTCCCATGTTCAAGACACCCAAACCCCTGACTATGACACCACCCTTTTAACCATTTATTAACCTGGCTAATCCTCCTAGCTTTTTTTAGGTCTTTTTTTTAGGTTTGTTTGTACTACATATCCTAGCTGAAAACAAATTTGAGGATCAATGCTTAACTCATTTGTTTATGAAGTCAGTAAGTTTTTGACATCATATATGAATTCACAAATTTGCACCGTGTCCCAGAAGACATAGTATGGACTCCAAAAGCACTCCACACGAGTTAGTTTCCTTGTACCAAGGCAATGGGACTTTGAAACAGAGAAGGAAAGACAAAGCAGGGCAGAAGTGGAAGAATCCTCAACCGCTGTCTTAAAGAGTGGAAAGGGAAAGAGCAGCAAGGGATAGAAAGGCTAAAGTTAAAAGCTGAGAATTCTGGTACAGATACATCCAATCTGTGAGGAGGGGTGGCAAAAGTCACATTTCACATGGGAAAATTTAAGTAGCTCAGATTAACTTTGAGAGTTAATTATTCCTTACACATGCAGTATCTTCTTCCATGAAAACACATTTTCTAAAGATAGTGTCTAAATTTCATTTCAGTGACAACATCAGCTTTGTATATTTACTATTCCTTTATTTTTTAATCCCATATCCCCCCCCCCCCCCCCAATTACTGGGTGCTGGTGAAATATTTGCAGTTTAACATATATGTTTCTTCAGAGTGTGGACCTGAAGTAGGATTTACAAAATGAAACCCCAAAGGAGGTTGCAAGTAGTCACTCTTCCAGTTTTTTGCAGAAGACTTACACAACCTGTTCAAATTCACAAGCTTCAAGCACTAAATCTACCAGTCAGGATTAATTAACTGAATATGGAGGAATATTTTGTATTTGCAGTCATACTGTAATTCTGAATTTGGGTGAAAACTTGATGACAATTATACAGCATCCCTGACTCAATATAATCAATAACACCACATAATTCTCAAAATTCAAATTGGTATTGGATGTGGTCATGTCAGAATAAACCAGCATTGACTCCTATGTGGCAAAAAATTCTAGAAGTCATGAAAAGGGGATTCTCAAAGGATCACAGTACACCAGGTGGAACATACCAGCCTTCAGAAGTAAAACAAGTATCAGAGCAGATAAATGCCATGCTCTAGTTAACTATATTTTACTACATACATCTATAAGAGCATGAAATGTTGTAACAAAGGTGGACAAGAGGATTCTTTTACATTTTCTGCAAGAAGTCTGTAGTCTCAAAGCACATTATGAGCAATATTATCACAACCTGTACACAGAAGAGGAAGAACTATCAGTGTAGAAAGCTAAGACTTATCTACATTACATACTTTGAAATGCAGGAAGGCTGAAAATGAAATGTTTTTTACACCCATCAGAACTAATCTCCTTCCTAACTGAGGCATGAGAACAACTGATCTCAAAGCAAGACCAATAAGTGATGACAAACCACAGACCAGAATGTATTTGGAAACATAATTAATTACTGCTTGAAGCAAAGATTTGCATTCTGTAGTAGTACTGGAGAAACACTACGTCTTACACTCTGGATAAAAAAATAAATAAAATAAATAAAAATAAATAAACAGGGCAACAAAGAACGATCCTCAAATCATCTTTTTATGTATAATTTTCATCAGTAATGAAAAATTAATGGTATAAAGGCATTTTCAGAATATTATCAGCATAACACATAGATACAAGAAGCAAAACAACTGATCTGGACATCAGTTTTTACTAGGAGTCATTAAATGAAACATGCTAAAAGATGCAGCAGAGATTCCAATACAAATACAAGTTTCAGGAAGACAGCAGCAGGTGTAAGACCCAGCAATGCAGAAAATCCTTGAGTAGCTTGATCAAGCTGTACCATCCTTGCTGGTTGATGAAAAGCCAAGACACTCAGAAAGCAAAGACATCCATGAGTTCTGCCCTTAGGTTCAGCTATGTTATAGCTTGTTGAACATGAGCAAGGTGTAATGCAGACCTAAGCAACAACCATAAATGCTAATAGGTAGCACATCCTCTTGGGACCGAAGCAAGCAGAGTGTTGCTGTGCCTTTTCTAATACTTTATGCATAGAAAAGGGTACGAATTTCCTATTTCTATAGCAGGAGAGCACTTACCAACAAAACTATCGCAAGTTTTGACAAACCTGAGTTTTCACTATGTCCCTTTTAGAAATGCAGGAACTTCCTGAAGTTGTGAATTCCAGAAAAGTTCAACACATTATAACAAATAACAACACTACCAGTTTTTCTGAACCAGAAAGGACTTAAGGTGACTTCAGCCACCTGTGTAAAATGCATGGAATAGCATTGTGCACAAACCAGTCAAGAAGAAAGATTTCTTCTAGGGACAGTTCCTACAGTGAAAACCCAATGTGCTAGGTCAAGTCAAAAGTTATGAGTGTAAAAAACAAGTTACAGGATCATTTAGTGAACAAAAGGATTACCAGAACTCAAAACTGTAGCAGAAATTATGATATGCAATTGTTGGTGTCCCTGCCAGGTCAGGGAATGCCAGAGCACTAATCGCAAAGGACAGTTCTGCAGTTTGCCTTTACCTATCAATTTAAAGATAGAATGGTGTATAAGAGATTTCACAGAAGATCTGGATGCAAAAGAGGAGATGCGTGATATCTGAAATATACATATAATTATCTATAAATATTTTCCAGTACAGCTTGAATGTGTCAACTCTGGGGAATATATTGCTGTTGGCCAAAATATATTCTAACAACTAAAACAACTTTAAATTTTCTGACTGGTAGCAGGCAATCTTTTTTCTTTGAACTGCAAGTATTGAATACATTATTGCAAAATTGTATTTGTCATCATGGAAAAAATAGTACCACTAGGAACAAAATAATCATTTCTAGACTTAGCCAGCAGCAGCACATCAGAATGAAAATCTATAGCTTTAGGAGCTTATAAAACTATTGGGATTTGCTGTTACACGTGATACCATCGCCTAACATGTATCTGCCATTAGCTGACTAAAACAGGAGCTGTCAATATGCAGAAATTAAACTCATTTAAACTGAACAAAACGCAGACAATTTCTAAATGCAGTCATGTGCTTGTATGAGGCTTGCTTGCCTTCGATATGCTCCCGTGTTTTAGTTCACCTCACTCAATACAGAAGCCAAATTTAAAATGACATGAGCTCTATACCTGGTCAACAAAGGTCAGTTCTTCTTGATAACCTCTTTAGAATTCTATGTATAAACCAGGCCTGAAGGACCAGTGTTTTCTCCAAAAACCTGTGTTACCGTGAATCACTACACACCATATTCTGCTCAGGCTCTGAACTAAGCTACAGATTGCAACACAGTGCCTAGCTCTGGACTTGTGACTGACCACTAGAGAGCATTAGGGATGATAGCTTCTGACAGACTGCCCTCCCATGACAACATTAAAAGGAGGTAAATTTGTTCTGCTTCAGTTCACAAATATTCAAGATGCACATCTGCAAGCTTGTAAGGAACTGTCTCTTGCGAAGTTCTGTATCATGCTTTTGGTTACCCTCAAGCAACTCAGCTGCCACATCTCTCAGGGAGAGCACCATTTGTCAAGCAGACCATTCCAAGTTCAGAGCCATGGATGAAGTCCTCACCTAATTCAAAACACACGTACTTTGTCAGTATTAGTGCACTGCTTCTCACTTTCTGACTACTGGGTGTTCAGCCCTGATTATTTGCTTTACTGAAGCTACCCTTTATTATCCAGTGATCACTATCAAAGCATCCACATGTGTGACTGAAAGTGTTTTGTAGTGGTTTTGTAGGGGCATTGTCAGAAGTGCAGTGAGCCAGCTGGATATAAGTAAAATACCTTCATTGCCATAAGTTCCTGCATCAAGACTGCATTTTCCAGGTCTAGCCTCTGGCTGTCTCCTCGAGGTTTAACATCATAACTAAGGGGATCAATGTGGATGCTTTCCAGCTCTAGCATTGTCAGTTTCACTGCTGCTCTGTCATTTTTCAGCTGCTGTATGTAATCCTTCAGTCGTTGCTCATCCTCCTTTGTAAATTCCATATCGCAACTGCTTGCAGTTGAGCTGGTAGTACTGGAAAGAGAAAGAATAGTATTTTAAGAGAGTTCAGAACAAAATCTGTATTTTTTTACCAACTTCAGCCCTACCCCCCATCCCAAGTAGTTCATCAACACATCTGAGTCTTACTTAAAAGTTCAGAGAAAGGACACACACACCACAAACTGGATTTTGCAATGCTCAGAAGATGCAGAAGGGTATGACAAATTCAGAAAATAAATTAATTCTTTAAGCTGCATGAGAAAATTTAATCATGTGACAATTCCCCTTCAAAGCTGAGTATTTAGTGACACATAACTGAAGTACTTTTCCTGGAATCATGTCTTCTGAAACTAGGTTTTTAATTAAAAAACTGAAAATAAATAGCTACTGAAGATTTCTTAGCAGTACCCTAGCACAGCAAACTTCTCTGCTGCTCAGACACTAAGTCTTCATCTTCTTTGGGAAGAAGCATCTGCTAAAAAAGAAAGAAGCAGGCCGGACTTCATTGATTTTTGCTGATAGCAATATACATTATCAGCTTAGGCATTTTTAACAGACACTTGCAGGAATCAACCAGAGCAGAATTACACTGGTAATTGCCAGGAGTACACTGACATTCTTTAAATTCATGTCAAGATGCATTCTTCAGTTCACGGACATTCTTTCAGGGCTGGAGGGCTTATAACTCCTAAGTTAGTAAAATTTTTAATAAGAAGTCATAATCAGATTTTGCAGAACTTCTTCTACCTACAAACAAATGACTGCCCACTAGTCTGTCCCACAAATTACACAGAGATCACACGAAGCGAGAAGTAATGCCTTAGAGAAAGGGTGGCTCAATGCTGCCTAGCCACTTACACACATGCCAGTGCTGCAGGGGGCCAAGACTGATACCGTCATAGCATTCCAGGGCTGAATACAATTGCAATAACACTAAAAAAAAATAAAATACCATGTTGTTTCTATAACCTCACTCAAAGCTGCCTGCTGTCTCCTGAGGTCCTGTAATCAGCTCTCGGGTGAGGGGTAAGTCATCCATTAACTGCTTGTCTGGAATTCTAGATGATCTCAGTTATCAGCAGGGGAATAAATCATTTTCTATGTCAAATTGCACTGCTGTCCAACGTTTTTGTAAGAATTAAAAAGCCCTACCTGCTACATGTTGTAGGAATCAGGATGAATGCTAAAATATATTATGCATGTGAAAAAGGGGAAACCTATCAAGACAGGCTTGATTTTTCTCTTTTCTTTTGGTTCTACTGCAGCTAAAGCTGAATTGATTTTTAAGTGCCTCTAATTGCCAATCTTCCCACAAATTCCAAGCACAGCCTTGGAGGAGATGGAGAATTGGCAGGTCTACAAACACTTTTCAAAATCCTTCCCTCATGAAATACCGCATTACAGTTCTTTACCACAGTTTTATCTATCAATTTCCCATTTTTTCCTTCCTCTTCTTAGGGGTAATAGGTGCCATATTTACCACAAGTGTAAACTGTCTTTGCTTTTGTCTTCTGCCATTACTGTCTGCAGTGAAGCTAAAAACACCCAGTACCTACACTACGTAAAACCCCTTCCAGACTGAAACAAATTTGTGTTCACAGAATGGTTTGGGTTGGCATACTTGGCTTTTCATTAGAGAATCTTGAAATAGTAAAGCAAGATCTACTGAGTCTAAAGCTGTCTTTCTGAAGTACACAGTGAGATAAAAATCGTACGGATAACAATATGAGAAATACTTAATTCTGTACCACAGTCACGTTGCAAGTTTCCTCAGCACCCAAAGCAATTGCACAGTTTTTCTGAATTAAATACAAAACAGCTGCTGTTGGAGGAAGAACAACTTTTAAAACCTACACAGGCTTCAAATCTTGGGGCACAAAAGAGCTCATCTCATTTAGCATCAAGATTTCACCCAGAAGATTGGAAGCAGTATGGGATGCAGAAAGCTGGGGTACAAAGCCCACTTTGGACTGTTGTAAAAATAAGACTGAGTGATGAGGGATGGAAACACACTGAACTCCCACAGAACAGCTCTGCCATCCACCAAAAGCCCCACCATACACTTCTCCATAATGCTAGTCCGTTGCTGCGCTATTTAAGGCCCACAGCTGGTGAGCATATGAACTTGAGTTTCAGATATTGTTCTCTCTTCTTAACAGCACTCAGGACAAAGGAAACCAGACTGACAGAATGCATATATAGCATAATGCATCCATCCAAAAACTACATGAAACTCTGGCAAAAGATGTGCAGTTTCTCATGTCTGAAGCATGTAAGTAAGGACAGAGAAAGGATCACCATTTCATCACATCTGGAGGGAACACAACAACAATCTGCTCATTCTCGTTGGTATTGTGTTCATAACAAGTAAGAGAAATGTTCTTCCCACTTGCTTCATCCCTCCAGTCTTTTATAATGATGCCATGCCTGCATGATGTCAATTTGCATATACAGCCTGTGGAAAATATGTAAATCAATATAGCATAATGTGCAGTTTTATTTGCTGGCATGTGTGTGTGTGTTCACATGCACATGTGTGTATATGAAACTCAGCAGATGGATAAAGTGAGGCTTCGAACAGTGCCTATGTGTGAGTAACTTCAGTACATTACAAAATTTTGTCCATAAAATTCTATAAGCTTCAGTTCATCTGTTAAAAATCAAACCAATAAATAAATCTGCAGTTCAGCAATTGTGCAGACTACAAAAGTTGACAGAACTATTAATGCTGTCAGAACAAAATCCACAAAACTTGCTTGACTGTCTGCATGCAACCATACACTGCAAAGAATGTGTTTGATACAGAGTATATACAGGCCACCATCTTCTAGGTGAATGCTGTGGCTTGACATATGAAAGAGCACAAAGCCAAAAGATAGTAACTTCCTGAGAAACTGAAAAATATGCCAACCAGCCAAAAGACAAACAACAGTATATTTGGCTAAAGTTAGAACCTTTGGTGAAACTACTCTGCTTCCTTCTGAGAATAATTAGGTCCAGCAATGAAGTCCTAAGTAACAGAAATATCACAACAGGTATCTTAAAATAACTTATTGGCACACTTCAGCCAAGATAATCTTGTCTGTCAGCTACTTATCTGAAATCTGAAGTAATTCTGATGAGAGATACAGTCCTACATTTGGCTGAGTTCTGATATTCTGTGACACTGTGTGATATTGAAAAGAATTTCCTTTAGCATGTAAGAGACCAGATCTTTTCCCACATGAATCTAGATGTAAAGTTGGGCTTACTAGCACTGCAGGGAATAAAATCCACTGTTTTCGACTGGTACTAACACCAGAGTCTTTCTGTTTCCTTCTTTTTAAGGTACAGTCAAACCTTGTTGGCAGTGTTTGTTAGCTTCTGTCCATTAAAATAATTATGACTCCCAACTACACTGTAGACCTACTCTATTTTCCAAAAATGAATTGGTAACATTGTGGTGCTGCCAACTAAATAATCTGAGATGCTTGCTATTATTTTTATCCACTTCAGCAGAGCATCTGTGATGCTCTTTCGTTGCATTTCATTCATTTACATTTGAGTTGCTCCCTTTTCCTTTCCTAACCACTTGTAACTAGCAGCTCACTAAGTATTTATTTTCAGTAACACATTCAGCAATTTGACAGCCAGAATCTCATCTGAAATGCCAAAGCTAAAAATGGGTCAACAATTGCATTGTAAGTTCCAATTCTACAGGATTCTGAACAGCGAGTAGAATTACTCACTTGTCACAAGTCTCAGCCAAGAAGAGTTTTCATCATGCCACCACCTCTTTGCTCAGTTAGTTTCAAAGGGAAAAACAGGCAACTAAAAGCATGCAACACTGGAGCAGCCATGGCAAAAGATCAGTCTTGCAGGTATGGAGTATGTTTGAACCATGTAATGTAAAAACGTTTTAGTTTCAATGTAGTGGTCCCCAAATGGAGGTTCACACAGCGCTCACTAGTGATGCAGGCTTGCTCTACTCACCAGTTTTATAGACATTAAGCCCGCAGGAATAGAATCACAGAATCATAGAATCAACTATATTGGAAAAAACTTTTAAGATCATCAAGTCCAACCATTAAATAGCTAGAAATCTGCAGTCTCCTGTTTCTGCTTGGATTGCTATTGCAATGCAATATGAATGGAAATGGAAATTGTCAACATCAAAGAATCAAAGAGAGCTATAGGTCTGCAGCAAGGGGATGTGTGTCAGAGCAGCAGGAAGCCAAGTGGCAACGGACCACACAGGAATGGGGTGAGAGAGAGCTGACAACATAGGCAGGGTAATGACAAAAAACAGGAGTAGGGCCCTGGAGAGAAAAAAAAGGGATCCAGAATGATAGGGAGAGCGGAATTATAGGCAAAATCATCAATTTTTTAAACCCAAGATATAACATTTACTGATATAAATAAAGTGTGTGCCTTTTAAACCAACATAGATTTTCTATCTATGGGTTGTCAACAGTCTCATGTGTCTCTAAACTGAAGAGGGTATGCCTCTGTTGTGAGACAGGGTCCACAGGAAGGAGAAATCTGAAAACACCACGTTATCACTTAACACAACAGAACAGAAGAGTCATGGAGAAGCTAAAATTAAAATAATATTTTTACTGACATGTATGTTTAGACAAATTATACTGGTTGTGGGTGAAATGGAGAGGGATGACAATATCTAAATGATGATCAGATCGAGTTGCCCATATGACAAGTTCCTGACTTGCTGTGTGCCCTTTGGGTGACTGAGTACTTTTCTCTCTCATGTTCTGTATCTATCAAAGCAGGTAACAGTAGTTACCTTATTCACTATAGTATCTTGCTCTCCATCAGAAAAAAAAAATAAAAATCCTACAATGATAATGACTTTTATCTAAAATCTTGCACACAGAAGAATTTACATTTGCATTTTTACATTTCATGACACAGTGTACACTGATGAAATTTAAAATGCTATGCTATTTTAATCATATTCTATTGAAACTTTATATACTCAGTCAACATGTTATGTGCACATGTACACATAGTGCCAGCTGAACACAAAATGTTCAAGGTAAACAATGAGCACGAGGGATGATTTTCTTCCTCAAACACATACACATCCATTCCTTACCCTTCCCCTCTAAAAACCAAAAGTGTGTTCAACAGTGCAAGGACTGTAAAGACTATATTCTTATAAAGACTTTCATTGAAAGGCTAAGAGAACAGACAATAAAAGGGGAATCATTTCCTCCCTCCATTTTCCCCCATCAATACTGGAAACTAGCTAAACTTCCATAAAAAAAGATGCTTTAACTACATACTAGATATCTCACAAAGAAGAAAATTACCAAGGTGTAGTTATAAAAAAAGAAAAGTACCCTTTCAAATAACAGCATGGAAAAGTAGCTCAGCCTAGGTAGAAGTATTGGTTTTTGTGGTCGCAACCTGTTCACATGCAGGTGTAGATAATGGCGTAAGAGAATGCAAACCGAGGTGAGGCAAGTCAAGAATTTGAAACAGCTTTGTACTTTTGAATGACCAACATGTTACTATGTGCAGATGCTGCCACGTTAATTTCTATGTAAAAATATAGCTTTCTTGCACTGAAAACGCATCACAAAATTCTTAGAATAAAACCTAAAAATTTACCTCACATTTGGACCCTGTTGCCTCATGTTATCTTTTTGCTCACTTTTCAGCTTTTCCATGCTAGTCATATGTCAGGAGATAGCACCGTTCAGAGAAGGCATCAGCAAGAAGAAATTATATGGTATTAAAATAAACTTCTAAAGTGTGAAAAATGACAGCATTTGAATAAGGAACGGGCTCAGAAACTGAATTAAAATTCAATTTTAGAGTGAATCTGTGGAACCAAAATATCTTTTAAAAAGAAAAATTATCATCTATTTTTATCCAGGATGCTTGCCAAAATAATATCCATACACAAGCACAAGCGCACATATTCACTGCACAGAGCACAATTATACCGCAGGCAGGCAACGACTCAAAATGAAGCTGCTAGCAGATGCATTTGAACTGGAACTCTTCTGCAACAGTAGCTCATTTAAGTTTCATTATTTTACAGGTCTTCAGAAAAACTGTAATATCTATCCTTTCCTGGAAGAATCCACTCTGTCTGTGATGAAGTTCATTTGCCACTCCACATGTGGAAGAACAGAATGGGCAGCTTGGAACAGGAGCAAAGCAGAATGAGAAGGGAGAGCAAATAGTTTAAAACACAATGACTGGATTTGCAACATTTATAAAAAATTCTTGAGTACTCCAAAATGCTCATGAAAGCATATTTCTGATGTGTGGTTCTCAGCATGTCTGTGCTGTATGCATGTAACAGATATGAAGTACATAACTTGAACTGAATAAAATTGCAAGAAAGTCACTGAAGTGGAACAAATATAATGGATTTGCCCTTTATGAGGAAGATGAAAATTCAGAATCACTCCTTTGCAACAGATTTACACAGGACTCTTCTTGGCTGGAGTTGCTCGAAGTCTAAAGCCAATCAGACCACTGACATATGGTGACTTACAAATCAAAACAAGCCAGTGGACTGAGGAGAAGGAGGTAGTTCAGAAAACTTGAGGATCAGGAGAGCAGATGAGTTGCAGTTACCTTGTGTGGCTGTTGGATGACAGGCTCTCCCAGGGCTGTATGCTACAGCTGGTGATTGCATAGGCTCCCCCGCAGCTCCCATCTAGTTTCATCAGCAAGGCTTTTGCTGCGTTCTCAGCTGTCTTCCGGCAGTCATGAGCTCTCTTAAGCATTTGAGTGATGTTTTCATCACCTGCCTGGTCCCCTGGTTTTCAAGCAAACAATCTGTTTCAGAACTTTCAGGAGGGTGATAGAAATTAAGGCAAGAGAAGAGATGCTTCTGCATGCTCTCAGTTTATACCAAGAAGATGACAATAAATTACCAATCTGTGATGTAAAAACAACTTTACTTCTGTGTGAGCGTCAGTGGTAACTGATGCCTGAATAATGCATCTCCCTCCCAGCCACAAGCTCCAGACACTTGCTGCTCTGGGTACATGTCATAAGTAATGTTTTATCTTAGCTAGTTTGTCTGTTTGCAAGGGTGTGCATTAGGATTAGGTTAGGATTGTCAAAATAATTCACTGTAAAAACATTTAGCCTAAATTACAACTTTTACTCCAATCAGTCCAGTGCTGTTTGACAGCGCAGTCATTTCCAGTGCTTTTTCTCAACCACCTTCAACTCAAGCCTAATGGTTTGCCAGAACACCTTCTTATAGGTTGCCTTTCCAGCTGAGGAATTGCATTACATCTTAGAAGCAGCCTTTCAGAGTTTACCATCATGAATCCTAAACTCAGAGAAAACTAGAACTGGTGTTTCTTAATTTGCTAATAATTTCTAGTGTTTATACAGCATTGTGCAGCTGGTAAGCCATCTCTTTAGCAGAGGCAGGACATAAACCACCACTGTCACCATACTTACTTACAATCTTAACTCCAGCAGAGTCATTAAGACACCTTAGTGGCTACACAGAAATTCTGAACAAATCTACAGTTTATTCATAGTTTACCAAATTCAATGCAAATATGTCAGAAAGTATTAATAAACTCTCCCACCCCTGGTCTGCTCTATGTCACATTTTAATTTTATCCTCCTTCGAGTCAAAGACCAATTACTCAAACTTCATACTTGCTAATTGAAGTGCGATGCACTAGAAAATAACATGAAAAAAATGAAGGGAGAATTTTCTGTTAAGAGCAGCTGCATGTGCTTAGCTCTAAGTGATGCAGAAGCAACTCCCATGAATTTTCCGCTCACAGATGTTGATAAAACTTGGCTGATCTTCAAACAAGAAAATCTGCTATCTCGGCATTTTAACCAAATTTAATGGTGAAGTAAAGGCATATAAACCAAACAACTTCCTGCAAGTTGCATCATGTAATGGTAAATGGTCACTATTTCCACTACAGGGCTGTAACTCTTAATACCATAACTAGGAGCTGTAGACAGACATCTGATAAAAACTAAATGACACATTTTTTCATAAAATGCATGTGACATGAAACAATAGTCAAACGTGAAGTACTTCTCTCTCCTAAGATTTCTTTCTGTCACTTGTGTGAATAGAAAATCTAAGACCAAATTCACTTTCGCTGGCCACTTATCTCTGCCAGCGGGGAACGCTCCCTAGTACACTCTGGAATGGAAAGACCAGAGTCTGCAAAAAAGGTGGATGAAAATGTCAGACATCCACTCTAATGTTTACTGCATGGAACACACACTGAACAGGCCAAGACATGTACACAAGGACCTGCTTCTAACACTGGCAGAGATGCAAAATAAGGGACATGGTCAGCAGTACAGCAACTGTGGGCTGAGTGCATCTAGGCATCTGAAACAAGAGACTGACCACATCAAGCCAGACGGTCACTCTGTCTCTAAGAGCTTTCTGTTTACACTTCACTGATTTCTGAGAAGCTAGTGCTGTAATAACTGTCTCAGCCAGGCAATTACTACACCTCAGCATAGCATGAAGAGCTATTCTTCTCTCTCAGAAGTTCTTCCCCTCTTTCTACTTGAAGATTACGATTGCTACCTTCCCCTACTGGTAAAAGGAATGGGGCTATAAAACCCAGATTAACATTCATTGTGTAAACACTGCTTTCTATTTGAAAACCATAGCCAGCAGCTGTACCTGCAATAGTGGCTCATTCCGTTACTTTGTAAGCAGTATACAAAAAAACCACCACCACCTATCCGCAAGATTAACTACCCACAAAGTAAGAAGAAATCCAGAATTTACAGGCTAACACCCCTGAAAACACAGTAAAACATTAGATAGAGTGTTTTAAAATTTCAGAGAAAAAGCAAAATGTGGACTGAAAAACTAGAGCCATTTTTTTGGACACTACTCAGTGCTGCCTTTATATTGTCTTATCCCAGTTTTTCATAGACTATATGCAGCTTCTAGGAGGTAAATGTTTCTGGTTCAAACAGTATGTGTCCTTGCAGTTAACACAGCTGTATGGCCCTAAGATACACATGCTCATGAGTATTGTTTAATAATTCCACTCTCTTCAGCTGCATGCCTGTAGGTGAATAACCTTTGCCAGAATAGATATCCCTTTGTGATAACATAGGTAGGTGAATTTACACTGCTGGCGAAATTTATGACTCAATTCCAGTCTCCTTTTCCCCTATTTTTTTTTGGTGTGTTAAATTATTTAGTTATTTAAAATAAAGAAAAGACTGCAAAGCATTGTTAAGTGATGGGTCATGAGCTGATTCACTGTTATAACTAAGTCAAATGGTAACTGACATGAAAAAGAAAAGTGATTCATTAACATCTTACCAACAGAGCCAACACCTGCAGCTCTGAACTGCCCAAGAATGAGACTCTGCTCACTTTCTGCCAGTGCCAACAGCAGCTCATATGCTTCTATGCACTGTTCACTGAAAGAGAAAATAAACCACAGAAATCTCAAAAAATGTATGTACTATTTAGAGGGGAAGAATACCTGCAACAGAAGTAGCTGCATGATTCCCTATGTCTAGGAGCAGGAATATTAAATGACATAACATGCACAGCTTCTATCACAAACATCCAACATTCTGTCTTTCCTTCTGATGGTCCCAGATTGGTCTCCAGTAATATAACAAGTTGAAAATGGAAGAGAATGACCTGATGTGAAGTAAGCTCCAGAAGTATGCTTTGAACAGTCAGCAATACGAACGGTAGTTGACACAATCCCTTTGAGAAACTTTGTTCAGGCCTTCTTACTATACAAAATAGAGTATTTTAAACTCTGCTAATATACTATGCAAAGTATGCTAAGAAGACAAGAAAATACTTCTTGCTCTGTCCTAGCTGTAAGCTTTTCTTCCTTACAACACAACAGCTTCTCAATACAGTTGTGAGTCACTCATTCCTGCTGCATTCCAATAGTTTTGAAAATATATACATTAATATGTCTATTTGCAATTTACATTTCCTTGTAATTTGCTCAAGGCTGATAGTAACAGAGTACATTCTTTAAAAGGCCCAAAATTTGTCTTAAGACCAGAACTGCCTGCTTAAAATTAGTTGCAGTTAGAGGAGTTAAATGACACCACCTTTTACAAACAGTTTAGAGCAAATTTAGATACACATAACCAAATACCAACCAATTCATCCATGATGTAATTAATATAAAGTCACTCTGAATTATGAGGAGTACAATAATACTCCTTGATCTACTCTCTAGTGAAAGGTGTCAGCATAATACAGAAAATAAGTATCTTACGACTGGATGCGGCAGAAACAGTTTTAACCTACACACAACCCCTAATTCAAATGCTAATTCAGTATTTAAAAATAAAAAGATAAATCTGTACATGTCTGTTAGATTGAGTTGACTACTGCTGGTAAACCAGGGCTGAAACACACTTGTACCAGTCATTTCAGTTTGGTAGTTTTTCATGCCCCCTCAAGGGGGCATTTTATCAAATAGGAAACAAACATAAACAGTGTTATCATGGCACACCAACCATTTCACTCTCAAAGACTTCTATCAAATATCATCACTCCCTCTTTTTCTCTCTGAAACACCCTCTGCGTAGGTACACACCTGTACTGCAATGCAAGCCTGAGGGCTGTGGCATTGGACTCGTACTTCCCAACAAGCATGCTCATCCTTTCAGCATTGCTCTTGCACTCTTCCAGTGTTATTGTCAACAAGTCATTCTGGGATTTCAAGTGCTCAATGCGGCTGCAGAAAAGGAAATAATTTGTAACCTTCAAAACTAGCTTGCAGACACTCCTGAAAACTTGAGAACAATCATAATTTGAAACAACAAATACCATCTGGTCTATGCAAGGTTTTTAATGAAGCTGCCAAAATCTGTAAATTCTGCATTCCCTATCAAGAACCAACAGGATAGTTAATTTCTCTTAGGACAGCCTCTTCTCCTCTCCTCCCCTCCCCATAAAATGTAATTATAACCCTGTACAACAGCAGGAAGCAGAAAGCTTGTACCCTTATTTTGTAGCCACAAGACAGCATAGGCCAGTTTCATAATAACCTTTTGCTTAATTTTTCTTCCTCCATTCCTCACTTCCTGCTGCCACATTTGGTTCTTGTTTTAAATGGTGTATTCATTAGTGCAATGTGCGGGTGTGTGTAAGGATCATGCAGCTGCATAAATTCCCCCTTTCTTTGAAACATCCTGAACAACCATTTCACTTCAAGTCATATTCTGGTTGTGATTAGAGAGGTAACTTCCAAAACACAAGAAGGCAATGAAATCTCCAAAAGTTCTGGCAAAAGTCAAACAGAAACTCAGATCAGAAATTAACTGCAATATTCTTCTCACTGAGGTTAACTCTGAACCTGAAAATGAGGCTTCAGAATATCAGTATTACTGTTTATTCTCACTGCTAACAACTGCACTATATGTCAATGTACTACGCCTAATAGCTAAAGTTGGACATACACTGAAAACAGACAGGCAAATGATTTCAAAATCTGGACAGGCACCTAATGAAGAAAGTGCCATCCAGAATTCTAAAATCACTGACTTCTTAACAAACACAAGAAGAGCTAGTATATCTTTTATTCAGTGACCAGAATAAAGCCCTGACTTTCCTAGCTGCTAGAATCATAGAATCATAGAATGGTTTGGGTTGGAGAACTTAAGATCATCTAGTTCCAACCCCCCTGCCATGGGCAGGGACACCTTGCAGTAAACCATTTCACCCAAGACTCCTTCCAACCTGGCCTTGAACAATGCAGGGATGGTGCATTCACCACTTCTTTGGGCAATCCATTCCATCTCCTCACCATCCTCACAGTGAAGAACTTCTTCTTTATATCTAACCTGAACTTCTCCTGTTTAAAGTTTTAAGCCGTAACCCCTTGTCCTATCACTACAGTGCCTAATGAAGAGTCTCAGAAGCTTCACATACTGTATCTTTTTTGACACTTCCTGTACGGATACGTTGTCAAAGCACAATTGTGCATTGAACAAAAAAAGTAAGCAGATCAAAAAAAGAAGAAAAAAAAAGGGGTTAAATTTTGCAGCACTACAAAAACATGAGCTACAGATAAAAGATTGTACTGATTAGACTGAATATGAGATAGCTGTGGGGAAGAGCGACCTTGGCAGGAAACATGCTGAGACATGATTCTCCCATTCCTCATCCACAGTTTTTATCTGCCAAAAAAGGACATGAAACATGGATTTTGATAGAGTTTAGTGCAGTATTTTAATTGCAATCAGAAACATGTAATTTTTCTTCTGCAGACAGAAGTCTATTTACTGGTATATATGCCACACCACCATACATCAGTATATTCACTGATAAAGTTAATGCTATAATTCTGTTTCTTCAGGACAAAATGAAGCAAACTAATTCCAGAATGATGGAGAATAAGTTATGGGAATCTTTATTTTTTGCAGTGATGTGCCCTATGAAAAAAGATGCCATGTCTAATTGGTCAGCAGACACTACAGTGCATTGTCACAGGTGAAGGCGTCATGCTGATCCAGCAATGCGTGACCAAACTGTCATACTAATAGAAAGAATCCTTAGTATATGATTCAATCTTCATCAATTACATTCTGTTGTATCTGAACTACATTCCACTGCAGATGCCATAGTTGAGCTGGGACTGAACCAAGAAAAGGATAAAAAACCTGTTTGTTGTTTGTTGGTTTTGGTTTTGTTTTTTTAACAGCAGACAACACATTTGAGGCTGTGTAACTTTTCACCTTACCTATTTAATCTTTCTGTCTCCACTTCAAACTCTCGGATTTTACTCTCAGAGATAGCAGATCCATGTGAATAAAGAGTCTGAAATATTTCCTGGATGTTTGAGCAGTCTTGGAGGGAATGTGCCAAATGTTCAGCCACAGTACTAGACACCTGCACATGGCAATTAATACATTATTGTGAGTAGGTAACAACTGGATTCCTCTAACAGTAGTCTGCATTGAGAGCTGTATTTGCTTGCACACACTAACTTCAAGGCATTCATTATTCAGCTTTTATCATGAATTTTAAAGTTAATAAAATATTTAAAAGTTTCCACTTCAAGAAGCTATTTTGATTTAAAATTCTACTAACCAAAGGGTGAAGCCCACTGTTTCATCATGTACTTAGAAAGCCTAATACACAAGTTATTTATTTTCTTGAAAACTTAGCAAAAGGCAAGAACTAAGCTCTTCAGTGAAACAAATATTAACACATAGTAACAACAGCATTATGGATGGACACTGGCATCACAAAGCAGAACGTGGTTCTCTGTTGACTGGAAATTGTGAAATGCAATTGAGCAGTTTTTCCTTGAAGAATAATATTTTGGAGGAACTGACTCCAATATTATCCTCTTGAGGTCACTCAGAGAATGATTTCTAGCCATCAGTTATGAGAAAATGAGATCTTAATAGTGGGTGAAATATTCTCTGTTGAAATATTTTTCCCAAAATAACTTTAAAAGTATTTGCAGTTAGCAAGAAAACAATGCTTTTAATTGAATACAAGTAATTTTCAGAAGGTATCATGCATGTACATAATTATTAGTCCTTACCCCTATGCTGCTGATTTCTGATCCTAAGACAGGCCTATCAGATGATGAAGACTCTGATCTTGTCTTTGACAACTTCACTCTTTCAGCAATCTGGAAGTCAGAATGCTGCACAGGTTACAAACTCAGTAAAGATTACATAAAATGCATTTGTTCACTAGCTACACTTGCAAACCTGGAATAAACTTAAGTACAACATAGGTGTAAAATTGACACCTGTGCTGTAACAGAGAATTACAATAATTAGCGCTTAAATCCTTTATGCAACTGAAGTTTATGGGCCTGCTTAGGATACCAGAAACTCTGGAGATTACAGGTGTCTCCTAGTTCATCACACACTTGTACAGCAGCTTTGCAAAAGCTGTGCTTTTCCCCAGTAATCACAAGTACTGCTGCAACACACAATAGCTCACCTTGGCTATGGGAATGTCATTGCTACTGCTGCTTGTGCTCAGCTCTCCCGTGCTGGGGTTAATGGGTCGACTGGCAGAAGTGAGGCGACTTGGGCTGGATGGGCCTGTGGCCTGTACGCTTTGTAAACGTGTTTGCAGCTCCCGAACCTACAGCAAAACATAACATTATGTTTTTTTCACTTTTATGTTTTAAATAGTTTGAAGATTTTCTCATTGTTTAGCCAAGCCTAATTGCTTCTGGCTTGAGCACTGAGGTATTTTGTCCTGTGGTGGCTGCAAAGTTTTCATGTGGGAAGCAGATGAATGGACGTTGTTTTAAAAATTCATTGTCAGTTATTTTAAACTATCTGCAACGTGGAAACATGCAAATGTAATACTGTGGAGTAATTACACAAAGTTTCAGCTTGTTTTATATCACCCCATCACTGCAGTTGTACTACATGTACAGAAATTACTCTCTCGAAGGTGAAGCTAATGCTCCAGCCTACGATTACGATATCCAAACAAATCAAATTAAGATCCTGTTGTTAATAGAAAGCTCCAGTGTTTAAAACACTCCTGACATAAATATATCAGATGATGACTTTGTCATAAAGGTCAAAGAAATTAAAATATTAATTGTGCTTTCAAACCTACAGTTGAGTAAAACTACCAAACATTGAGTAATGTACAGACACGAAAACTCCAGCAAATTACCCAACTGTCTGCAGAACTGCTCTGTAAACATACAGTGCAAACACTGCACAGTCCTCAAAACCCACTGGATACTTGTAGCGTTGACACCAAAAGATTTTAAGGATTAAGGGTAAAAAAAATCTGCAGGATCCAAACTATACCTGAGCTAAAGATTACAATATTTACCCTGGAACAGACAAAGAAGAAATGGTCTGCCTAAGAGAAAACAATTATGCCACAAGGTAAAGTGACAGAGCTCATTTTTCTCACAGAATCTCAACGAAGAGTGTGAGATGAGAGGGAGAAAGCCACCTGAAGAGGAAACTTCCCCGAATATGGAGTGTTTAATACTCAAGTTTCTGCGCAGATTTTGTTGTAACAGTCCATCTGCAAGATGGAACTGGTGAAATTTTACCAAAGGTCCAGTGCAATGAGGCATTGTTTAAAAGCAAACAAACAGGAAAACCCACTAGAGATGTGTTCTCCATAAAAATCAAACCCCTGCCTCAAAATCTGACTTAAAAATTGCTAAAATATTATTCCATGCCCACAATCTAATTCTGGAAGATTTCAGTCCAAAAGCAAGTAACAATCCAAATTTAAGGCAATCAGAGTATTAAAGTCACTTAAAATGCTAAACATTTGTTAAATCCAAAGTTTAAAACCATGTTATGTAAGGATAACATTATATAGAACTTTAATGCAGATAGGTTTCCTTTAATGTTTGTTTTATTACTGCACACTGACTATTGGCCACGATTACAAAGCCAATTATTCTTAAGGATCTGTAAAACGACATTAGTACCAGAAAGAAAAATGAACACAGCTAAGACTGTAGCCAGGCAAATCTTTGCTCAGGAAAGCACAGCACAGGTATCAACTGTGAAAGCAGCAAATTGCTGCTTTCAAACTGTATCATAGTAGCAATCACAACTTACATACACTGTCTACTTGTTCATGCTTCTTGATGTATTCACTGATTCACACCTTCATTTGAGAAATTGCATGCTGGTTTAATTGCTGTAAATGGCTGCACTAACTTTAGCAATGCTGAGTACTGGAAGGTAATTCTGAGCAGGATATAGGTCACAAGTTCATGTGACCTATAAAATCACCTATCTCACAATTCACACATTCACTAAGCTGGAGCCTCACCACTGGACTGCCCACCCACCAGACTGCCCAAAGGCAGCTTAGGTAACTATTTCTGGTCATCAAAACCTTCACCGTGTATAGAGCAGGAATGCACCATCTCCTCAAAAAGTACTTTTCCACACTAGTAGTTATTTTACTGGAAAAATAAGGAAGATCAAAGAACAAGAACCAAGAAAGAAAAAAAAAAGAATTCAGAAGACCCAGTTTTTTCCTCTGGATCCATGAATGGATGAGTTCTGAACGGACAAGTTAAAAAGTATGATTAAAAATATCTGACCACCCCTGCTCAATGCTGCTACCCATTTTAAGTGTCATTACCAATATAAATTAATCTGAAGGTAACATTTATTAGTAGAATGAAGGTAATTGCAGTAATGCACATGAGGCACAATAAACACTGGAGAGAGAGAAAGGGCAGGTCTTACCGGAAATGGATGACAAAATTGAAAAATCTGATGGGTGAAGACAAACAAACAAAATCAAAAAAAGCTCCACCGAAAGACAGGAAAGTGTGGATTTGTGAATTGGGGAGGAATAACAAGGAAGGATTTAAAGACAGATTTCTTCAGCTCTTGCATCATATTAGGGTATAAAAATTGCTTAAGTATCCAAAAAGTCTCAACTGAAATGGAAACTGGCTGACTGGCAGATCTAATTATATGATCAGGAAAAAAAACCCAACAAACAAACAAACAAAAAAACCCAAAAACAAAAACAGAGGAAAAAATGAGAAATTCAGGAAAGAATCTGTGAATACCACAATTTAAAAAAGGAAAGAGCGAAGATTTTCTAAACACCTGGAGGAAGTCCAAAGAATTCCAGAAGTAAAATAGTGCTGGAACCTTGGAAAAAGCAGAAGCAGTGGCATTAGACACAAGGCAACAGAACCATTGGACCTGAGAGCAACAGATAGCCTGTATACCAAACAGATGTTTGCATGTGACTTACAGATGTTCTCAAATCCTTAATATAAACTTAAATAACCGGAAATTTTATTTAATTACTACTCTATGTTTAGCAATCCGAACTAATTGTTTACCATTTTTTTCCTCTGAATGGTGAGAACTGGAGTAGGAAACAGGAAAAACAATTCTTCGTGCCATAATACCTTAAGAGCTAAATAAAAAGACAGCAAGAGTAGAAGAGAATACACTACAGTAATGCTGTGTTTCTGAAAGATTTCATAAGTCATTAGCAGGCATTACAAACATGTTTGCAGAAATGCATAGTGTGCTACAGAAAATAATCTGGCAAAATATACTTATTTTCTACAATCATGAATCTAAATAATTTTACTCTCTGTATTTTACACATGCATACTCATAACTACATGATTTGTAAACACATCCTAAATGAAAAAAAAAATAAATAAACAAAACAAACCCACAGATAAAGACTGCCTGTTTTGTCACTGATTTCCACATGCAAAGGACAACTGCTTTTGTTCCCAAACCAGTTTCAAAAAGGGACATGGTTGTGATTCTTTCTACCCTACCTGTGGCCTGTTCCAACATGCAGCATCTTTGAACCCTTCAAGCAGTTAACATTTTTACCACTTCTATTTTTTTCCTTGTTACATTGTGGAGGAAGATGAAGTGCAACAAATCACACGAAGTGAGCAGACCTCTCCCGCTTTCTAATTTATCCATGCATATTGCAAATCTATG
The DNA here is from genome assembly GCF_033783945.1 of Neopsephotus bourkii. Classification (NCBI taxonomy): domain Eukaryota; kingdom Metazoa; phylum Chordata; class Aves; order Psittaciformes; family Psittacidae; genus Neopsephotus; species Neopsephotus bourkii. The sequence goes on from NW_026901952.1 coordinate 22,903, forward strand.
GAGGGTGGCGTGGTTTAAGCCCAGCTGGTAACTTAGCACCATGCAGCCCCTCGCTCACCTCTCCCCTTCTCCCCTCCCTGGGGATGGGGAGGAGAATCGAAAGAATGTAAACCCCATGGGCTGTGATAAGAACAGTCTGGTAACTGAAGTATAATATAACACTACTACTACTCTTACTGATAACGGAAGTAACAAGGGGAGGGAATATAAAACTAAAAAGGGAAGAAAAAAACAGTAAGCAGCAGTGATGCACAATACAGTGCTCAGCACCCACCAACCAATACCCAACCCGACCTGAGCAGCAATCCGCCCCTCTGGGTAACTCCACCCAGTTTATATACTGGGCATGACATGCTGTGGTATGGAATACCCCTTTGAACAGTTCAGGTCAGGTGTCATATCTCTGCTTCCTCCTGGTTTCTTGTGCCCCTCCTCATCGCAGAGCATGACAGACTGAAAAGTCCTTGACAAGGCAAGTGCTACTGAGCATCAGTGTGTTATCAGCATTATTTTCAGAATAAAGCCAAAACACAGCAATGCACCAGCTACTAAGAAGAAAAATAACTCTATCCCAGCCAAAACCAGGACAGAAGGGAAGATGGAAAATGAAATAACCTGTGTCAATTCAATCATCTCTGACTGGTAAGGGCCCTTCCCAGCCTAAAGAACCCTTAACCTTTCCATCAGGCCTAGTCATCATTATTTTCAGTCAGGTAACTTTCAGACCCTCTTAAACTGTTAGCACCAGAGCTAACAAGGTCTGATTTTTTAGCTTGTCTGTTGTGGTTGAGGGGAGTATGGTAAAAAAGTCTTTCCTGGTACTTATCAGAGCCATCTCCTCAATGAATTCTCTGGAGCTGAATAAGCGTAGACATCTTCTCTGCATTTCTCACATTCAATAAATACGTAAGAGCTTAGCTGTGACTAGGAGTGCAGATCTGAAGATCAATCTGCAGTTCAAACAATTATTTTGAGGAACAGAGAAAGGGTACAACACACAGACACAACAAGCTATGGGAGAACAGGTATGCTACTACACTTTATACATATGGCTTTCTTAACTGGCAGGAGAGGTTACAGTGATACAAGTCTCTTAGTAAGCAAAGATTCCTCTGCTTCTGACACCTTTCAGACAGAAGTCCCTCTGTGCAGAAAGATAACCTGGGTGCTGCACCTCTATAAAGGATAAAAAGCAACAAAAACTAAAGACATGGATGGACATGACATGGGAGATGAAGAGTGGATTCCCTAGCTCTGACCACAACTGAAATACCAGAGAATGGAAACAAACACAAGTGAGGGCAGTAAGTGTATCTCAGGCTTTTTCTCATTCGATTTCAGATTAATCACTAGGTATTTGCGTACAAGCTTGGAAGCAGAAGCAAAGCTTTAGTTTGTTACCAGCTAAGGGGAGATACCACTACATATGCAAGGAGGCAGAAAATGGAAATAGATTTTGGCTGCTACCTCAGGTTTCTGGTGTGCATCAAGAGACAAGGAGACAGAACAGTTCAAGGATCACTTTAAACTGCAAGCTCACAGTAATCGCCAAAGGCCCATAACATAACGTATTAGCCTTCTCTAGCAATCTGGAACAATACCTTTTGATCCCAACACATGGTGCCAAACAAGGGTAATGAGCAGCTTGTGCCAGCTTCCTGTTAGGAGAACAGCCTGGGCTCAAGGATGCCTGAAAGACAAATGATCTGTCTGCTGCTGTGGTTTGGGTAGGTTTGAACTTCTTGCAAGAGCAAGGTATTTTGGGAGAGTCCTTATACTAAAATAAAGTTTCTCAGAGTGGGGACAATCTGGGCAGCTGGAGGGATCACACATTAAAAATGGCACTTCTATACTCCTCTGCAGATTAGTTTTCATGAAGCTCTTAAATTGAAGATATCTAAAATACTAAGTCTGGTTTTGTTCTGGTCAGTTTGGTGACTTCAGATGAGTTTGGAGCACATACAGATCGATTTTCACAACTAGAAGCATCTGATTAACAACAAGTTGACATACGGCAGAGAACAGACTTGACAGACTTTCAGAGCTGGAATTCCCTTTTCACTCTAGCCTAAGTTCTTCAGAACAGCCTCAGGGAAGCCTGAATGCTGCTCACACCTACTGCTTCCCATGCCAGCAGGCTGCTTGGGACTAATCATCTGGTAACTTTCATGGGCAGTAATTGCAGTCACGATGGAATATATATGCTGTATCAGTGCTGCTCATCTGATTCCCCTGGTGGATACAAGAGACTTTGTGTAAGGATGCCATATTACTTTTTCTACTACTATTTAAGCCTGTTTCCACAAATAACAGTTGTAAACAGTGCTGACGTGATTACAACCTTATTCTCATGTAATAATAATCCCATTATCTAGTACAGAATTTTCACAGCATCTTATCTGCATTACTAGATTCAGGATTACGGTCAGCTACGGGTAAGCATTTTCTAAGGCACTGACTGGCTCAGACTTTAAATAGATCTGATTTTTAATACAGCAATATTATACAGAGGTAAAATAAACCTCTGTGTTATGGAATTAGCTGCTACACTACAGGCACCCTACAGAAATAAGAGATCACCTTATTTACTAATGACCCGTAAGAAACGAACTCCATATGTATGTTGTCTCTTAGCTACTCTTCTAGAAAGCGGCTCACTCTGTTAACTGAGCACAGTAAATACCTAATTTAATTACATCTCCAATGAGCCTGAAAAAAATGTATTGAAAGCACTCTACTTGATTACAGACTGTCTAAAGTAACAGCCCTATTGATCTGGTCAACTTCAAGCTTACTCACCTCACCCAATTTAATTTGAGAAGAACAGTAATTAGATTTTGCTTGGAACTCCTTCCAACCCTCCAGGGAAATAATCTGAAGTAACTTTGAGTTCAGGTGGCATACAGAAAATATTTGATAGGTCAAACATTTATTTTGTTGCAGCTATGGACACAGAATTACATCAAAAATGCAAATGTGGTTTCTTGTGAAATAATTACATAGTGTTGCTTGCCAGGTCATATGCCATGAACAAACTTCTCTGGTGGGGGTAATAAGCTGGTTGTTCTGCAAGTTCAGGATGATATTAAAATCCATATTTCAATAAAGTCCTGTACGTGTGCAAACTAAATAAAAACTATCATGGGGGGGGGGAACTCTAACCAACCAACTAACCAAAACACCACCTGCCAGCTGTGCCTGAATATAGAGGCTGCTTGATTTTGCTATGCTCTATGCCAGTCCAACATTAACCGTTTGTTTACTGGGGAAGACATCCATCCAATCTGTCCAAGAAGAATTCCCTTAATTAAAGAAGAATGAACATTTAAAGTGGGTTGCTGCTTACAAAAGACTGCTCACAGTCTCTACAGAGCAATTCAAGACTCTCTGGGGTCAGTGGTCTGAACACTATTTGGGTCAGTAATGTCCCTGCTGCTGCTACCATCCGTAACTGCTCTAACCACTTAGATGATCAACAAGCTGATGACCTCAACTCTGTTTCCAGCAGAGATGCTTCCATAACAGAGATATATTAAGAACACATGCAGCATCCCCGATAACAGATCCAATAGACCAGCAACTACTAGATCAGCATGATTTTAGCCTAGGCCCTGCCTATGGTAAAGAAACTGTGGAATACTCAACAATACAGCCAGTACTTGTGGGGCTCCACCAAAGCTTGGTTCACAGGGTCTGACCAAGTCAAGCAGCATCCACACGCACAGAACCGAAGAGCATCTTCCTCACCATCTAACCCAACTCTCTGCTACTGCTGTCAGCCAGACAAAACATAATAGTTTTGTGCAGAGATACTAAGGCTAACTCTAGAATTAATGCAGCTCTATTAACTGGACCAAATAAAAGTACACTTTTTTGCTTTCCTTTGGATACAATCCTAATGTAACAATCCTGGTTTTAATGGTTATCCCTGCACAGTATTTCATTTCATTATATAAACTTTACCTATAACTCCTTACTGTTTCTTCAGAACCACAGTCATCTTGTCTGTTAGATACCTCATAGTCTAATTTCTGGTCTAATACAGCCACAAGTGGTTTACATTAATACGTTCTTGCTCCAGTTTTGTCCCTATGTTTGAGTAGCCACTAGTTTTCATTCTTACCTTCTTTCTCCAGTACTTGTAAGGAGAAATCAAATTCAGATTTTGCTTTACAGCTTGAAGGGGACAATCACTTTAAGTCACTTCTCTAAGTAAGCTACCCATTCCTCTGAGCATCTTCTACATCGTTTTTGTCAATTTAAGCAGAACTTTTTCAAGTGTAAGCAGTAAGACCTACATATAACATTTCAGACCAGATCCTACCACTCTATATAATCTTTCCAATCTACTGGAAATAACTTATTTGGTGCAACCTAGGATTGAATATGACACCATGCATCAACAGCTCCACCACTGCTGATCCCTGAGGGTACAAACACTAATTGTTTCCCTTTTTCTGTTTTGGATTTTTTTTTTTTTTCTGAGGAGCTCCTGGCTGTCAGTGTAAATGCCTGTTACCAATCTTTTTAGCACCTTAACCTGTATTCTGTATTTCACAGAATCACAGAATAGTTCGGGTTGGAAATGACCTTAAGATCATTTAGTTCTAACCCCCCTGCCATGTATTTCTCACATGTTAAATCTTTCTCTATTGATTCTATCCTCAAGGCCACCTATTTTTGACTTGTTTGATATCCCAATACTTACCTGTATCATCTAATAGTGTCAATATCTGCATTTGTGTAAGCAAATTTCAGAAGCAAATACTTCTGCTCTCTGCTCACTTACCCCCTTCTCCCACCCCCATCCTGCAACCTGCAATAATTCACCGGGTGCATAAATGCTACTTCTGTAGCTCAAGGGGTAGTACTGCCTCTGTTTAAAAAGAAGCGTCAGTATAAAACCAGTCCAGAAACTTCAGAACTGATGACATCTTACGCTTACAGTATATCATAAAAATAAATTTTACAAAGGAAAAGTTGAAGTGGTCCTGTTTTATTTGACTGCAGATTACTGTTCTTCCCTCATCACACATACCTTTTTTTAGTGTTAGAGTCTAGGCAGTTTTTCAAAGGTAATTTGTGACTCTGTATCTGAAGACTGTAAGTCTCACACAACAAGCTTCATGCTAAAATGATGCAGTCACTAGGGAACTACATTGGTTTAGAAACAGTATTTGTCAAAAAGGTTGATCTGCTGCCAGTAGGTAAAGAGCAACACTTACAGTAACTTTACCAAAATAAGGTTGCCTAAATTGTCACTCAGATTTAACACATACACTTGAAACTGCCTGTTCTGAAAACATAATTATTTCCCATCTAGCCAAAACTCTGCAGATTCAACAGGGCCCAGTTAAAGAATTTAAAAAGTAATTGAGCTTGAGGTCATGTTCTTTTGGAACTCTCATCCTTTATGTACCATTTTCTGGGTTATTTTACTCTGGACTCCACACAAAGCACAAGGGCTTTATCTGACCTTGCAGCACTAGAGAATGTAGACAGGGCAGCAGGACATGGCTGGGACTATTCATTGTTCAGTTCTGAGAATTATTACCCTCTGACAGGAGTCCTGCTCTTTTTCTTTCTCCTAATCACAAATTGAATTCCCATCAAAACCAAAGAAATATCTGTTGCTTACAGGAAAAAAAATGCCTCTCAGGAAAAATCACTAAATGAACATCTGCTTTCTCTATAGCCGAGTTACATACGCTTCCTTGGAGATGAGTATCAAGGTTTTTGGTAACTCATCATTTCTGGTATCAGGTTGTTGTACACTTTGGCTGTTCATCATACACTCTTTTTCAATTATGTTCAGGTTTGTTCCAGTTCTTTAATTTGTATGGCTCAGCTTTAAAAACAAAAAGCCCTACAGTCAGTGCAGGAAGCAAGATTGAAGAGAAGCTTGTTGTGGTGACAAAATTATACAGGTTAGGAAGAACAAGAAGCATGATCAATACAGTAGCCTTACCCTCCTACGCAGTCTGTCCCTTTCTTCACGAATAGCATTTATGGTGGCCTTGGTCCTGTTCAGCTCCTCCTCTTTGCTACACAGCATGGCTGTGAGGCTCTCATTCTCTTCCCGCAGGCCAGCCAGCTCCTTTTCCCATTGAGATCTCTCTTCAGACAGATTTGGATAAAGGTCACGTCCCAGTACACACTCAATCTCTTCCACAGTCTGCAAAAATACAGTCATCAAAAACCAGAAAGAAGCAGAAAAAAAGACTGAACAAGACCAATGGTACAAAGGACATGTGTGTAACAGGCAACTATATATACACTTATACGTACATACCCAGCCCCACAACACCATTAGTTTGCTTCTTTTGTTTCATAAGTAAATACAAATAAAATAATTGTTGCTTATTTTGATAGTTTGGCCATTTAATCAAAACATTTCATACTGACCAGCATACATTTTATAAGCAAGAAAAACATGCCACCCAAGAGTGACAGCAACTGTGGTAGTTTTATCTCAGAACACTTTAAAACAAATTAATGATGCCTTGTCATGGGTAAGCACTGTGCTGCATGTTTCTTGCCTGAATGACAGGCAGAAAGTAGCAGCCTGTGAATGTGCATAGCATGGAGTCTTTCTTAGTTCTAAGCCAACTCCACAAAAGAGAAAAGCGTGGGATAGCAAAAAAGGAGGAGCCTCCTTTCCCATGTTGCTAAGCACGTTCTTTCCTAGAGGTGACAGAGAGATAAAAGAAAGAACACTGGCCTCAGCTAGGCTTATGTTATACAGAAGATGTTACAGCCCTTGTAGGGCCTACAAAAGGCAGTAAGCTTAAACTTCTTTTCTAAAAGAGCAATGCCTTTTATCAGTTTCACTTGGACCTATACATTTGAAACTATGACAAGGTAAGTTACTTCAATACCACATGAAGATGAATTTAAGTTCTGAATAAGCACAAAGTGGTTAATCTGACAGTCTGAAGAGAACCTCTGTAACAGCAGGAGCATTCTTTCTTGATGATGCCAGCCTTCTTTAAAACAGTGCCTATTCGCTATTGTGTTCTCTCCCATCTTCACTCAAACTCTCCTCTTTCTTCCCTGCTGTTTCCTTACCCCTCTAATGCCAAGTTCTGCTGCTGCATCCCTCTACCTTATTCCCGTGCTCTTAGTGTTGCTATTTTTGCAACCCCTCCTTTCCCAAAGACTCCTCTCCTCAGAGCACGACTGGGGGTGATAAGCCTGGAACGACACTGAAAGACTGTAATGAAGTAGCAGGAAGAGGGGCTTATCACGGAGCTATCTTCAGACAGGCTGCTGCTGCTCCTCCAGACTCCACTGCTACCATCTTCCTACACAAGTACAAAGTTCAGGCAGTGACAGCATCAGCATGCATGTGACAGTCATACTAAGGGCTGCCCTGTAGTCCTTAACAAAGCTGAGGAACCTTTCTGCATGTGGTTATGCTCCTTCATTTTGACATGACCAATGTCAAATACTGTGACCATTTAGTGAGCCTTTTGCTCACTAAAATATTACAATATATTACCATATATAATACCATATATTAAAATATTACCACAATTCTCCTGTTTGACAGCCAACACGCTACCATCCTCAATGCTAAATAAAACATCAATACTATACATGGATATACCTATGTAAACTACCAAGGTTTTTATTTTTCTCTAAAGCAGTATCACAGAGCAGTTTTATCCAGCCTGCTGCTGCACAGCAGATAAATCAGGTATAATTTCATGGCTCACAGGATCACATTGCAATGTAATGTAGTAAAATGTCCACTAGGGAAGAAAAAAGCCAACGGTCAAAGCAAAAAACAGCCAGAATATTTCAGATTTCATGATTCCACCCATTTTAAGTCTCCAAGTTCTCTGTCTGAGAAAGCAGGAAAGGAGCCATGGGTGGAAACCTGGAGAGGAGCTTTACATGTAGGTTTTGCTATATTAAACATACTGATGACACATTTCTCTAGCTTACAATGGGACCATGTTGGAGAGATTCCTATCTTCCTGAAAGGTTAATAAACTTAGCATGCTACCACTTGTCAAACACAAACAATCCCAGGCTCTATAGCATAGCCAGTGAGGAACAGTCTTCCCCAAAAATGGCTATCCATGTAGAAATCACATGAAAATAAAATAACTGCATTTTGGACCAGGAAAATGTTGCTGACAGTTACTTATAAAAATTTGAGTGTAGTTAATTTGAAGCAACAGCAAATAAATGGGGTTAAAATAAAAATCTTGAGAATTAAGCTTATGGCAGCTACTTTGACATTTTGTTGAAGCCACCCCCTGTGCAAGTTTGTTTCATCTCACTTTGGAGACCTCTGTGGACCGTACACAGACCAGCCTCTTATCTGTTTTCCAGGATGCTCAATCTTTCTCTTGGTGAATATTGACTTCTGAGAATACTTACCCTTAAAGCACCATATAATATTGAGTAACATTAAAAGTATTGATCCTAATCCTTCAAGACTCTCAAACAAACTCAGAAGTCAGTCTGTCTGTTGCTCTCAAATATACCCACAGTCTTCAAACTACAACTCAACATTTATTTCTTTATAGACCTTTATACTCTTCCACCACCAGAAAGAGAGGGGACCTTTCCCAGTAGTATGCAAAAGTGTCTAAGCTATCTAGATTGGTCACAGACCTCCCCCCTTTAACAGCAAACTTGTCATTGTATTTGTTTTTATATGAATGAGTCACTGACACAAAAAAACCTGTTCATCTCATTCCCTCTATGTAGTAAGATACTTTTCAGTTCTCTTGGTTTCAGGTTCTGAATTGCAATCCCTTCATTATATGTTAGCAGGCATCCCTCTTCTTGTTCTGTTTACAAAACCAAGACATACAACCAGTTGAATTATTGTTCCTGTGTCTGGCATGTCTCATTAGAATTAATATAACAGGCATTCTTTGTGTTAAACACTAGCTTCATATTTTAAGACAGTCAAGTCACCACTTACACACAGTTTAAGTCATTTTATCTTCAAATTTCAGCAACTATTACATACTGTGCTTTCAGTTACCTGTCAGTGAGTAGCTGTGTAACCTGTGACTTTGGGCAAGTCACAACTTATTCACTACATAACCTTCATAAGATAAATGTTGAGTGTCCCTGTTTCTCTGAAATGAGCGTAAGACAAATAGACTTCTCATTTGTTATTGAAATTCCACTAGTACGGCCTTGCAGAATTCAGTGTAAAACAGGTATGCTACTGCTTACCCAACACACAGTGAGCTGGAGTTGATTTCTGTGAAGTACTTTACTTTTACACCTTTGGAAGTAAAGTGCTATTACAACAGAATGTGACAGGATGTTTCAGGTAAAGTGCATGCTGCATTTAGAGCCTAATGTTACCATTACCTTAATGGCTAAATCACAATGTTCGCTGGCAGTAGTGAGTTGTTCAATATGTCTATCCACTTCTGCTACCGATAAACTGCAGCTGCTTTTTTTCCTCCCGCAGACAACATTTTCCAGACCTGTCAGCACTCTTTGCAGTTCTGAATTCAAGTCACTACAGTTATCTAAAAGAAAGCAAAACAAAACAAAAATTATCTCAATAATTACTGACTCAGTGAAAAAAAAAATTAACCCAGGAAGTGCCCGTTCTAGAACTGCTGCACTGATATTGTTCAAGGAATGTCCTTGCAAGATGCCCATTTTTCCTCACAAAGTGATAGGCTTGAACACCATAACCACATTAACTGAAATAATGAATTACCTCCCATCTGACAAAAAACACCCCCCTACTTATCTGAAGTGTTCGTTCTTTATCCAAAGACCTCTTCTTTTCTTGAAGAACATCACTTTAAGGCACCACATGCTCACATAATGCGAATTTTCTTTTTCATTGGGTTTCTTTTTTTTCCTAGAAATAGGCTTTTTCAGGGCCTATTACGCTGATTTTATTATCCCTAGAGGTTTTTCCTCTGTAAATCTAATTTTTTTTTCTGCCTGGTACACTCACACTATGACTTGACATTTTTAGAAGGAATTTTTTTGTGGTTGTATTACGTGCTGCCTGATTTTAAAAAATACTGGTGTTTAGAGAAATGATCCCTATGTTTCATTTTTACAGCTACTTCTTCTTCAAATGCAACTGCCGAATATTCAGGGACCTTAACAGCACACCTTCTTGTTTGTTATGTTGCATAATTCTACAACCATGTTAGCAGCATATATAACACTATTTTGATTATAAAATGTGACAGTCACTTCCTTTTCTGTCTTTAGGCAAAGCGATTCTAGTGTCTTGGGCATTGCCTCAGCATCCTCCATTTCTGTGAAAAGCAGTGGCTCTCAGTACGATGCTATCTCACTTCAAAAAGATATTTTCGTTTTTATTAGGCTTACACCTGGCAACAGACATGGCAGTTCCTAAGGCAGGCACATGGCAGAATTCACCCTCGTGCTCTCTTGGCTGTGCTGATCATTATTCCTGGCATACTACTTCAGAGTTTGCAGCAACTACCAAGTGTAAAGCATGCAAGTGGTAGACTATGAGAGAGCAGTGCTATACATTACTAAAACCAATGGCAGGCATCCTTGCTGGAGTATGTTATTTCTACACAACTGCTGCAAGAATTTTACCTCATAGCTGTGGCTCTTACAGGGAACTAAAGTAGTGTGGCATTGAACTGTGTCTGAAGTTTTAACAGACATGAGACACAAGATTACTGTAGACTGCCTTCATATCTCTCTGTGCAACAGAAGACTGAAAGCAGCTCGATGAGGGGATGAGATGATGAGAAAGTAAAAAAAACCTGTAAATGTGTTGCCACAAAAACACCTCAACAGACTAATGCAGAAACATGAAACTATCACTGACCAAAAAGAACAGTTTGGAATGATGTCACAGTAATGTATGAAAAATGTGAATGGCCAGTACATACAAAACTTTACTCCTGGAAGTCATATTCACTAGTTCCTGGCAGTATTCACTAGTACCTGTTCAGGATGCTTAATTGTAAACCCCTCTATTTTGTTTGTTTGAATTTATTTGTTTCCATAGCATCTCCTGTAACAGGTATTTTCCCTGTTTAAACAAACTTCACAAGACCTTGTACACTTCTTGTCTCTACAATAACACTGTCCCCAGAAATTCAGGTTTTATAGAATCCTAGTATCTCAGAATCATATGGTTTGGGTTGAAAGGAACCTTAAAGCTCATCCAGTTCCAACCTCTTGCCATGGCCAGGGACACCCTCCACTAGAGCAGGTTGCTCCAAATCCCATTCAAGCCAGGCCTTGAACACTGCCAGGGATGTGGCAGCCACAGCTTCTCTGGGCAACCTGTGCCAGAGTAAGACCACCCTTACAGGGAAGATATTCTTCCTAATGTCTAATCAAAATGTCCCATCTTTAAGCTGAAAGCCTGGCCCCCTTGTGTTATCACTACATACCCCTGTAAGAACTCCTTCTCCACAACAGAAAACCCTGTTTCTGCCAGAAAACCAGTATAAACCTATCACAAGCACTGGAGAGTATTCACACTTTCGGCTCTTAGTGTTTTACTGCCTGTAGTGATAGAGCAGTATATCCACATGCATTAGTGTATCATGTTATATTATTTACTAAATCACTGATGTTCATTACATTAGGGCAGAAAGCAAGGTTGTGCACATGGTTATTAGGTTATGATTTTTTATCCTTATATACCTGTATCTAGAAGAATAAAAAAAAAATCCATATTTGTATGTATATATATATGTGTGTGTGCATACGCACACAACAGGATTTATTTTCACAGGAATACAGACACAAACCCCCCAAAGGACAGAATCTATAGAAGAATTACATGAAAAAAGAAGCAAAATATGGAAAAAATGCAAGAAACCCTTCACCTAACATTCTTATTTTCTCCATTGCTGTATTTCATTTTATTGCCATGTTTCCCACTGTTAGAAGAAACTTAGAGGCATGACTTGCTGTTATGGTGCACAAACCCTGCCTCAGCTCCACACCATTAAGAATAAAACTGAAGCCCTAGCCTCAAAATAAATGCTGAAAAGTAAATCAGAATTATTTTAGTAAAACAAAATAGGGGAAAGAAAATTAAAGTCCTAATGTTAAAATCTATTCAAGTAGAAAATAGTATGTATCAACTTCTGAAAGTAAAAGCTTTAATTTTTTAATACTGAAACCTGTGCTAAAATATCTCGACTCCATCAGTATTTTATTAAGTGTAATTTGAATTAGAGATGTGCACATCTATGGGATATGACATTGTTGCAATCACAGAAACAGGGTAGGATGGTCCTGTGACTGGAGTGTTGGAATAGAAGGTTACAGACCCTTTAGGAAAGACAGGCCAGACAGAATGGGAAGGAGTGCAGCTATTTATGTCAATGATAGGCTGGGAAGTGTGGAACTCTGCCTGAGATGGGTGATGAGTCAACAGAGAGCTTGTGGGTCAGGGTCAAAGGGAGAACTGCGATGGGGGACATTACTGTAGGGGTCTGTTACAGGCTGCCTGATCAGGAGGACTGTGTGGGTGTAGCCCTCTATAGACAGATATGCTCACAGGCCCTTGTCCTCATGGGGGAAGAATATAGGGACACTGTTCGGGAAGCTAGGGACCAGGTCCTGGCTTTATAAACATACAACTCCAGAGATCTCATATTCATTTCAATTTAAGAAAATGTACAGAAAACATTTTTTATATGGTTGCTTGCAATATCAGCATGTTTTCTTCATTATTAAAGTCCACCTGAAGGCAATGAATATTATGCCCACAAGTCAGCCTGCTCTGGAGTCCACACTTCTAAAAGGCATCATACTGGAAAAAGCAGCAAGAAGTTCTCAGTAATAAAGTGCACTGCTCAAACATGTGGAAACCGCTTTAATACAGTTGCTTATGTATGTAAGCAAATATTGCATGTTGCATTATAACCTCATGTGGAGTTAAGAGTTTATTAAGCATCACAAGTTCCGCAACAGGGCTTAAGAGTAGTACTATTTCAGTGATTTCCTAGAATACTGCTCATGTACATTATCACCCACAGAAGTTGCCAGACATTCAGCTAATTTATGCAGCTAAGAAAATGAAGACCAATTATTTGATTATAAATTAAAAGAAATAGTATTCTGAATAGAATTCTGGAAATCAGTCACAGTGAGGATTACATGAGACTTCTGCCAGTCTACAGCTGTAAGGGTGGTGAGGCACTGGAATGAGTTGCCCAGGGAAGTTGTGAATGCTCCATCTCTGGCAGTGTTCAAGGCCAGGTTGGACAGAGCCTTGGGTGACATGGTTCAGTGTAAGGTGTTCCTGCCCATGGCAGGGGGGCTGGAACTTGATGATCTTAAGGTCCTTTCCAACCCTAATTATTCTATGATTCTATGAAAACACTATCATACTTGAAGGCCTAATATTTGCTCATGCTTACATTGCAAACTTTATGGAGTAATTATTCCATACTTAGGGGTTCTTCAAAAGATCAGTAATTGTGCTTGGATGACAAAACAGATGATATTCTGAAAAAAAAGATGATTGCCTTCTTAGTTCTTAGCCAGAAAAAAAACAGTTACAGACTATCTGGAGATACTCCCTCCTTGCACTGTATTTTGAATAGCCTGGGTAAGATTTATCCTTGTCTAAATCCACTTCAGTAAGCTATTCCAATTCCATGCTTCAAAAAGGCTGGCAAATTTCAAGAAGTGCAGGTTTCTTTATAATTAGGCTGTAAAAAATCCTGGACATGCTTCCCCTCTTCCCCTATCCCCCTACCCCCCCCCCCCCCCCCAATTTTACTCTGTCTGCAATTGTTTTCTAGACTGCTTTACAGGCACCATGGTATGTGAATGGCAATTTTTCCCCCACTCTTCTCTCCCAGAAGTCATGAGCTTTGCTGAACAATCATTCCATTTTAGACTCAATAGCTATTCCATATCAAAGCACAGAAATAACTTCACATGTGAGATCACAGTCATGGAAAAGTTCAGTATTTTTGTGATTAACACAGCCTGGATTAATTTCTATCCTTGCAAAAGACTTTCAAAAGCTATGACACCTTTCTGCTGTAAGAAGGCATCATGTTTACTAAGAAGCATAACTCACCTACGTCTGCAGTGACCATGGTGGACTGATTCTCTGGTACTGAAACTGAATTCTGGTCCATGCTGCATGAATCTTCGTTAACCTCATGCTGGCTTTGGCTGAGCTCTGACTGCAACTCTGAATACTCATCTTCCTCCCTGTGAGAGAGAGCAAAGGCAGAAATAAATCCTTTGAAGAAATACCATGACCCTTACTTCATACCTGTAATATGAAATATTGTATGCTGAGCAGCAGGATACAATCCACACAAGTCTAAGCCAGGAGAGAAGGTTTTATACCCTTTACTGCAAAGCAACTGTGCTATGCCCATAACAATCACTTGCAGCAGCCAGCACCTCGCTTCCATTTCTTCATTCCCAAGTTCATTATTATTCCAGACCACTGGACAAGGAAACAATGGGTTGGAACTGAGTGCAAGCAAGGATGTGTGCAAGGATATACAGTGCTCCGCAATAAGTCCTGAAATGGCAATTCTTAATCAGCGTAAGTGGCTTTTGATCCCAAAGTGGATTAGCAATTACTGATTTTGGTCTCTTTTCTCAGTTCAAACATGCCATCAGCTGTGAGCAAAGCAAGTGTACACATGCACAAACCTGCATATGTGTATCATAATGCTTCTGGGACACAAACACTTTTCCTTTTCTCAAAAGGAAGAGAATGTGTGAGTATAATGCTGAACTGCTGGAGTAAGTGGAAAATAAAAAGCCTCAGTTACCTAGGTTTTAACTCATTTGTCAAGCTGGTTCTACTAAAATAATTGAGGACACAGGATACTTTAGCTAAAGCTAATAAGATTAAAAATTTAGGGCTTTTTCCTCTTGGCTCCACACAAAGAGTTCAAAGAGCTAGGAAAGAAGATAAGTAAATGACTAATAGCTTTGCCCGAAAACACTTGTAAAAATTTTTTCTTTTGAGCTATTTGCTGATTCAACTCAAGGTTTTTTTAATTATTTTTATTGTTTTTAACTTTTACAGCTACTGTTTTAACATTCAAGTGCTCATTTTAAACGTAAGAACAACATCAGGTTATTCTAGTTCAAAGCCCCTCTCGTTAAGTAAACAAACAGCCTCCATTTTGTTAAAATTAAACAAATGCAGAAATTTGTTTTGCTGCAGATTCAACAGAAAAGTGTGAGAATGAAACTCTCTGGATCTGGGACAATGAGAAACAGCAAAGAGCTATCTGGGGATCCGCATCTGGGAGGGGCACCTGTAATGTTAAGCCTGCTGTGTGTATGCTACATGGTGATGAGTGTTTCTTACAGAAGGATTGCAGGATTCACCCTGGAGAGGTGTCTAGGTTTGCCAGCCAATACAGCAGAGGATATGGCCCATACATACAGAAAACAATGACAGAAGTCTGATCTCAAAGTAGCAGAGGTGACAATTTGTGAGACAGGTCAACTCAAAAAAGGAGTTTCAGCTTGCTTGCCAAGAAGGGTCATTTCTACAGGAACTGTTATGCTCTTCTACCCCTTACATTCACTTCAGTACAAAGGACGTCTAACTTTATCACAAACACTTAGTGACTATTATTAAACAAAAATGCCGGTCAGCTGGTTAAAATAGAGATTTTGACAAAAAATAAGTCTTTATGGTATCATGCAGTACATGTTTAAGAGAGTGTGAGAACTAAATCATAAATAGCAAGAATTAAAACAGTGTAATGAAGACAGATAATTGCGGGTTATGTTACATGAACTCGTTTATTATTAGCCACAGCACAAGACAGGAGTAATTAGCTTTAGACAAAAACAATTCCCAAGCACTCTAACAGTTGCACTTTTTTTAAACTGAAGGTAAAGAATCTTTTTATGAAATAACTAGTTCTACATTTTTAAAACCTAAATTACCTCTACAAATGTGCAATGGGCTATACTGATCACAAAACAATGTTGCACACAATAATAATGTCTTACCACTCTTCTTCTGGCTACTATTGCATAGATTTTCTGTTTTAAGTCCAACACAGGTTCGTCTAGCTAGCACTAGCACTGTTTTTTCAGTTTAAGCATCCTCGGTATCTTGGGACAGTTGAAAAGTACGTCACGCAGCAGGACTCGCACCTTTCCCAGTGGCTCAAGCCAGAATCAGTCTCTGAATGAGCTAATGCTTCTAAGACCTGACCAGAAAGATCAGAAATCCATTTCTAGTAAAGCAACAGCAAGGTCAATCAGTCTTTCTGTCACCAGTCTCATGGGGGAGAAGCCTAAAAAGACATTGGAGAATCTGAGGGGACCAGTGAATCTCAAATACAAATTTTGCCTTTAAAACTGAAGTTGTCAGTAACAAAAGACACTGTTGGTGACTCCCCTTTTCGCAGAACAGGAGGAGTCCTTCAGCGGCACTGGAAATACAAGGCACTGAACAGCTGATGATGACAAACCACTGAACTCCTACCACAGCACCCAGATGGTGGATGTATTACAACCTCCTGGTTGCTGTCATCATTTAGGACTTGGCTGAAGAAAGGAGATATATTTGCTCTCGTATGTGCCTTCATGGTTCCCAGTTGTTGGAATGTCATTGTGAGTTAGAGGCAACTGAGATCAGGTCAAGCTGTTCTCAACACAGGGCAGCATGGGAACAATGTTGGAGCAAAAGGGTGTATTTTATGGGAACATCTGCGCTTACCTGCTTTCCTCATGTCCGGGTGCAACCAATGATCACAACTGCTGTACAGGTACTGAGTAAAACTTGAGTGAGTATTCAGCAAAATGGTACACTTTCAGCATCCTTTCCCACCACTGGCAAGTTCTGCCAGGACAATGGCAAGGTGTGCATTCTCTTCAAAGTGCAAAGAATGCATAGCTTCACATTTTAGGTGCCAGCAACAATTCAACAATCATTTTACTTGAACAAGTATTTTTAAAGCCTTCTAAGACCCTCAGATTGAGAATACTACAGGTGTATGTACACTGCAACCCAGAGATTGACTGCTTCCTTTGCATATACTCTTGAGGTCCCTCTGAACTAGTTCACTTGTGACCAAACAGTGACACACTTGAGATAACATGAGAATTAATCAGCAGTGGCAGGTAGGGCTGGGCATTGTACGTACTATTCACACCCACAGTGCTATTTGAATTGGATTCACTTAACTTCCATATAGCACATATTTAGAAGCTAGAATCAGACTTCCAGGTCATTGTGTAGATATGACTGTAAGTGCCATTTGTTATTTACTCTCCTTCTTCCTCATTAACTCCAACACAACCTACTTTCTGAATATATTTCAGATTAAAACCTCTTAAGTCTGAACAAATGGGTTTACAGCAACGGCCTACAAGCTTCTTGACAACTGTTTCAAATAACCCTTAGCACACACCAGTATTCAACAGAGTGTATTTCTGTTTGGTATTGTCAAAGTTACTATTTTTAGAGTTGCACAGATGGATGCAAACAGCCAGTGGTTTAGAACTAAAAGCAATTTGGTCTCTCCTTTTCCTGAATCTCAGTTTGACATGTAAGAAAGACTGTCAATCACAGGCCAGTCTTTTTGCCAGCCAAAGACAAGGCAAAAAAAAAAAAAAAAAAAAAAAAAAAAAAAAAAAAAAAAGATTTCAGCTTGAATGACTCTAAGACAATACTAAAACCTTCTGCAGTCAGGAATATTCACCATATTCACCTTTAATGCATATCTAATTCCTTTTTAGTACTTCAGTACTACTGTGTAATTTGTAAATCCTTTCTGTGCTTCACAGTTATCTGGTGTATTGGTTATATCCAATATATTTACAATATTACTCTAATTGGGAAGATCCATTCGATTGGCTCTGCCGTCTTCCAAGTTGTACACACTTGGGAGAGAAAACTGGAGCAGGCATACACCTTGTCAAAGGACAGAGAACCTTTGCAATGTAGAAAAAAAAAGTTGTCTTCTAAATTGAAACAGCGAAAGTAGGGGTAACACTGCCCCCAGCTTCCATTTGACAGGCTAACATGAACGCAAAGCTAGCACCACTCAGTGAAAGCTGTTCACTCTAAAAGCAGGCAAAATGTGCTCTACACAATCCTCATAGCCCCATCTGCCCAGGAGTATTGCAGATTTTGATGAAAGCTTGTGAATTCAGTCTTACAATGAACCTACAATACTAGCTACCTCCTCCCACTTTCTCCCTAGTAATTTAGACAAGAACACTGAGACAGTCACACAATTGTAATTTTCCAAGAAAAAATAGAGCAAAGGTTTATGTCTCTAGACTGCTCAAATGAAAAAAAGCATCCTCATCCTAGTAGAGTATTTCTTCAGTGTCTTTTTGCTCCCAAACTGCTACCATATTGAGATGGTAATGGGTAAATTCTGCACTGTCACATGTGAAGAACTAGGCAAGCAAGAGACTCATCTACTTGAACAGCGTGAGTATAGGGAGTATTAAGCCAGACACAGCTGTATTTCAGCTTTCTATTTTTGTGAGGTTGTGCTTTCAAAACCAGCTGGGCTGTCCAGAGCAGCAGCAGGGAGATGAGACAACTGGAGATGAATGTTGGCTTCCTCCCGCAGCCATGGTGACCTCATTTTCCTTAGGGAATGCTGGAACAACACAGTGTGAGAGCAGCAGCTAACTTCATATGGGCACACACATGGAACTTGTTGTAACCAAGAAATAGCTATCAAAAGCTAGAAAAATCCTGGAAACTTTTAAAAAACCTCCTGTAAGATTACTAAGGTCAGCATATCACATATAACCTGGGAAGAGGCACAGGCACCGACATGTGACTTAAGCTCTTTTTAGAGCTGGTATTACTGAACCACATGAGCAAAAGCCCTGACAGTGTAAGGACAGAAAAAAAAAATACCCAAACAAAACAAAACCATGAAAAACAAAGAGAGAAAAATCCTTGGAATTAAGAATATCAACAAGCTTATACAGCTTGCAAGAATCCTCAAATTGTTGCAATACCTTATTCAGACTTACACACTCTTTTTGGTTACTTTCTGCCCCACTTTCTCAGGGTACTACTCACATTCAAAGAGCTACAATTTTAAAGATAATACAGTTTAAAGAGGGTAGTCAAATATCCTCCATGAATCTCTGGTTTCTTCTAATTGTTTCCAGAATATTTTGGGGTTTTGGAAGGAACCATGAAGAATGTCACAAAGCAGCAGAACATCAAGCTACGTGTTAGTTGGGTTTTTTTACAGCCTAAAAGCAGTACACGACAATCTCCCTGTCAGCACTAGGGAAACATTTATCTACTACACAATTAATGTAAACTCAAGAAAACTGTTTCCAGAAAGCCTAAACTTTGTGACAACACAAGTAAAACCTCCATACAGCATTACTTGCAGGTAGCCAACAATTAAATCAGGACTAAAATCCCTCCTGTGTTCTGGGTCATAGGAAAATATAAACTCTGAGGCCATAGCAAGGATGTGCTCCCAAACCCCTTTTACCCAGGACTGTCTTGGTCCAGCTCTTGGGCTCACAGTCCGCATGGCTTCACCACAGCTGAGGGTGGAGGCATTGTGAGTCACACCTGTTCCAGGAGGGAGAGTAGTTACATCACCCTTGCTCCCTTGGGATGCAGCAGCTTCTCAGGGGTGATGCAAGTAGACCCCAGAGTGGATTTACAGACAGACACAAGCAGAAAGTATCAGTTCTCCTTCTTTCAGTTGACTTTACAAACCCTGTGGAATCCCTCTAGTTCTACCTCTGATTGCCATTTTTCAGCAGCAATATTACTTCTCTGTTCCCCAGACACCAAATTATTGGCCTGCAAACTATTCCGATCATTAAAGGAAATAAGAAAATCCACTAACTTAACAAATACCTTGTTCTTACTAATAAAACCAGAACAAATAAAAACAGAGTTCCTCCGAGCAAAATGAGTTCTCATATGATAGGAACAAAGAGATGGGGTATGCCAGTGGTGTGGGAACTGCTCCAGCGGTATTGTTCTGATGCCTTCAAAAGCCTGCAACCCCCAAAGGGGCAGCCAAACCGCACTTCTCATGAGAAGCAGTATACACTTCCTACCAAGCTCAGTTCTTATGACTCACGTTCCTGTGCATGCCATTGCCATCATATTTAAGACATCATTAAACGTTCATATTATGCACCCAATTCCAGTATTTTGTAATTGAACCACTTGGCATTTAGCTTGCCACAGGATCTTGAAACAAACCATTTTTATAGATTCTATGTAGTATTTTTCTTAAATGTCACGGAGTTATTTTGCCTTTCAGGAAAAAAAAAATACGAAAATCCATGCAGCTTCTATGATTTTGCCTTTTAACTAGACTTTTCAGCTGGTGGAGCTTTACCAGAGAGGAGGGCAGGATGGCCAACCAGTATCATGCAAAAGAAAGGTGACCATGAGGCTTTGCAAAGTATGATTTTGCCAGACAGTATGTACTCTCAGGGTGATACTCTGGAGAACACATACCATAATTATGGGCAGATACTCAGTACCAGTCATAACAAGCCTAACTACCTAAAAGTCGTCATCAAATTGTATTTGGAGTAGAATTCACACCATGTTTTCCACCATTCTTGCATTGGCCTACAATTTCCAGGAAGTTGCTGTACCTTATCGTTGTTCCCTGTAGTCGATCAATTTTCTTATTTAATTCAGCAATGATGCTGTGCAGCTCTGTGATCCTTTCCTCGTAGCGTAGTGTCGTTTGCTCCTGTAAGTCTTCGTGCTCTCTCATTAGATGGGATTGTCCACACTAAAGCAGAGAAACAGGGAACAGAAAAGGTTTCACGAGTAATTGCACAGAGGTCAATACAAGGCAAAAGTGCCCACCATTAATGGTTTTCTTACTCATCAAACCGACACTGCCTTTGAAAGAAAAAAGGATGGATATAGAATCAAGAGGTACACACAGGGCATTACAAGATTACAGTTGCACTGAAAGACTGTACTCTTTTTGTCCCCTCCTCCCCCTCTAAAGGGCAGAAGTTGCCCTTCCAGCTTGAACTAAAACCACCATTTGCAACTGAAAATAGCTACAAATATCTCACCTTTTGATGTATGAGATTCATGATGTATCATGAATCTTCAAGGATCTTCCCTATGTGGTCTGAATTAGGACAAGTCCTAAGGCAGAAACCACATTATTATAAAGAAAACTAACCACACTTCGAGGTTATGCTTTAGTGTACTTGGTTTTATTAGCCTGTAAAGATACGATAGCATATTTTAAATTAATTTAATCCATTCTAATAAAATGCTTATTATTTGAACAATTAAAGGGCTACATGGCTGCTTGGTTTCTATGTGTAAGACAAAATCCTTGTTTAAATTCCCCATAGAATTTTAAATCCAGTCCCTCTGGTTTGCTCTTCACATCAGCAAACACTCCACTTCAATCAGAACACACAATTACAGCCTACTCCAGTTACAATACAACAGTGCACGCTGATTAAGTTATGGTTGATAGTGGCTGGGAAGAGCAAGACTTCAAGACTTCTAACTTTTTGCTTCTGACCACCTGCAGGAAACAATCAAGCCTACTTGCAATGGCAGAATGGTATGCAATAAGAAAGAAAATCACACACTGACTGACAGTATAAAAACTATACTCATTAATTGAAGACCTGCAATATAAGATCCAGGTGACATTTCTAAAGGCTGTAATTTATAGTAATGTGGAAAGTCGTCCAACATTGCTGCACCAAAAATTTTGCAAATCAAGTATACACTCTATATAGAGATAACTCCCTCAACCCTTTGTATCATAAATATGAAAATTATACCCAAGCTAGCAGCTATTTTCAATTTGCCCTCCTATTTTTTGACCACTCACATTCATAGCTTGAGGACATCACCTACCTAAAAGGCTGCTTGAAAACTAGAATCTATGTTAAGCTTTATGTTCTATTTAAATTTGATTTTTTTTTTTCAGTATTTTTAAGTTCCAGGAATATACACATTGAAAGGTAGCCCAGACATAAGAGCTCCAATCCACAGACTGCAGCAAAACTGTTTCTTAATACAGCTGTAGTCAAAAGCACTTTTACCTATGCCAAGACAAACAGACCGTATCCTTACACTGGAGAGGACTGATAAATGTTCAGCTGGCTTTTAAGACTTCATGTTTGCAATGGTACAGTATAGTGACTCTTTACTGTAGAATCATTCGACAGCTTATTTCTCACATTTTCGTATCTTAACATCGTATCTGGTTGAAGTACCACCATGGCTTTCAGAGTACAGAAACTGTGTAGAGAAAATGTTGAACAAAAGCTTTAAAACAGATTTCAAGCGCAATAAAGAGTTGCTGCTTCTGTCTTTCTAAACCTACATTTCCTCTGACACACACTGATACCCACAAATGCTACCAAAGCGTTATTCAGATCAACCAATAATGTGCTTTATTTTTTTTTCTTTTAAACCAAAAGAATGTTTCAGATGGAGTGTATAATAATTCTTTCCAGACAATAAATAAAAACCCTATTACAATATTATTCGTCTTTCTAAGCTATTCACTGAAAAGCACAATTTATTTATCTATCTTGACTGAAGATGTATGGACCTCAGCCATATTACCAGACTTGCTTTCTGTTTTCTCCAGCCATTTCTCTCTTGGAACAATGATATGCCCTAGTTCCTATTTCTTTCCAAATTGTACATATTCAACAAACAGAGGTATAAGCCACTGAGAGGCTGTGAAAGATGAGCAATTGTTGAGGTCAGGAGAAATGTTGCCAGCAGAGTTCTAAGTGTAAGTAAGTGACATTTCACTCGTCTTTTGTACAGACTAAAAAAGGTTAATTCAATTATGGTATAAATTAACAATACCTGGGAACACCTTTCTCTGACATTCCGATACTGGGAAACAATCAGAAGACCAAGAAGAATATGAAGGAGAAGGATGTTAAGAAAAAATATCTTAACCAAAGGCTATTATCTCAACACATGATTCTACTGCCTAGTAATGTACACAAACTCCTAAGGAAAAAAACACTACCAAGTGCAAACCTTTATGTTAAATTTGCAGTGTTTAGTCAGAAGACAAGAAAGAGCTCAGTTAGAGACCCATCCCCCAGTGCCTCAGGCCCTGCAGAGTCAAACACTGGCTATAGTATTGTTCACCAAGAACATAAGTCATCATCTGAATGAGCCACCATAATAAACCTAACAGGCTCACAGAAGCAGAAAATCCTCAAGCAACTGATACAGTAATTTAAAAAGGAATGTCAGACTTTAAAGTGGCAATCCACCCATATAATTTTAAGTATAAACACAAGTCCATTGTGCCAAATCCTTAATCATGCAAAGGTATATGGTCAGAATTAATTATTTGGTGATACTCTATGTATACTTGATGTGGAAGAAGAC
Source organism: Neopsephotus bourkii (assembly GCF_033783945.1). Lineage (NCBI taxonomy): Eukaryota > Metazoa > Chordata > Aves > Psittaciformes > Psittacidae > Neopsephotus > Neopsephotus bourkii. Next base: position 46,238 of record NW_026901952.1, read on the forward strand.
TACAACTAGACAGGGCTGATCCATTTGAGATAAGGACATCACACAACAGGACAAGCAATTTCAATGTTCATCTGAACACCATGCATTTCTATTTCAAGTTACTTCAAAATATTTTTTTACAAGAGGATGTAAAAAAATATTACAGCAGTAATGGGACTTGTTTCTGTGTCATAAAGAACCCAGAATGATGTAGCACAGTCTTTGTTACCCTGTGCGCAGACCTATTATAAAATTCCAGAATTACAGGGACTAAGCACAAAGGTTGAGAAAGCAGGACTACCTTGTGAAAAGAAACTAAATGGTAGGAATGATATATGTAAGTGAATTGTCTTTCCTTGCTGTATTTCCTGAAACATCAGCATTTTATTAAATCCTATGTTCTATTGTAAAATTGCAGAACTCAGTGTCACAGGATGTTGGAAATTCCAAGAATGTAGATGGATTAGAAAGATTAGATAACTCCATGGAGGACAGGGCCATAGAGGACTATGAAAAGTGATGTAGCCTCCTGTTCACAGATGTTGGCCGAAAGGTGGGAGAGCATGAAGGAGGACAGCTCTCTGTATGTATTTCTGATTATCTCCCTTCAGACATGCAGTACTTATCATATCAAAGTGAGGATACCATGCCAGCCAGAGCTAGCAGAAAGCACTACATTTCTTCTCATAACCGCAGAAAGATTTTTGGAAGAAGATATTTGTTGTGGTGGACCAGTACAGCAAATTTAATTGAAATTTTAAGCACAGTGTATGCAACTGTCTAACTTTATCATCTGTCATCTAAAATACTTCAATTGCGTTTCCTCAAATCACCTCCACCTCTCAGATCACTAATCCTTTCTTCCAAAGCATCTCACAAGCTTCATGAAATGATGGGAAAAGTATTACCAAAATGTGTTTTAAGAGCTGTTTGTTCCAAAGAGCATGTACCACACCTGTTAAAATGAAACACGCACTGCCTTTGTTAGTATAGTCCAGTAGCATCTGAATACGGTTATGCAGAACTTCTACTACCTTGTATTTAATTTATGCCTTCTGAAACTCTGATTCACATTAGTAAGGAAGAAATGCACTAGACAGAGGTTGTAGAGGAAAAAAATGTTTGATATTATACATGATACAAATTTATGAATTTGGATGACTCTCTGTGGAATGGGAGGAAAAGTTCATAAAAATTATGTTAAGTGAAGCATCTACTTTGGAAGATAGCCAACATACTCAACTTGTGAGCTGTCCTTGTTTCTTGGCTTATTCTTTAGGAAAGACTGCATTTTATTTAATATACACACCCCAAAAAAATCTATCCACTTAGGGGCTTAAAAAAAAAAAAAGAAAAATTAAAGATTGAAAATAGCTGAACCACAAAAACTTTATATAAATTGTTCATAAAAAAGTATTTTTTTAATCTGACTGATTTTCTGATTTTGTGTTATTCGCAGTTCAGGTAGCAGTTGTCACTACACTTGTGTTCACAAGCACACAGACCAAGATCACATAAAAATCTTCATCATTACAAACTGAGAACATGCATAATTTGTAAGCCATCAAAGAAAGCACCAAACAATTTTGTGCTAACAGAGCACATGTCAGTTGGTATTAAGGACTGATCCTTAATCCTGGTCACCATCAATGGAGATTCCTTACTGTATGGGAGAACCTATGAGGCACTCTTCACTGGCTAAGAGACAATATCAGTATTTTTAAACAAAAGATCTGGAAGTAAACCTAAAACATGAACAAAAACCTGTGGTTAGCACAAGACCCTGCAGAGTTATACGTAACAACAAAGTCGGTGTGGTCATGCAGAATGATGTGGAGTGTTCGGATACAATAGATGCATCTGACTGTTTAATGACTATCAAACGCAACCTCATATCAAACTGTATGTCAAAGACCTGCAGCAGAAATTAGAAAAGGCTCTCAGGATTACAATAAATAATGTTACCTCCCAGCATGGCTCTGACTCACACATCAAGGAGAACGAACATATGAAAGTGTTTTTTATTTCTTGATGTTGCATTGTTGGTTTGCAATAACAGTATCACTTACAAGCCCCAAAACCTTAAAGGTAGCTGAAAAAACATCAAGGAATGCGGACAAGGGCCAAAATACGGTTGGATGACTGAAGTAAGAGCTGCCAAAGGCTGCCTAAACATTTCTATATTTGGCTTGAGCTTAAGTAACACACACACACAGGCTCCTACCGAACTGCACTAAAAATTAAGATCCTAAATTCACAAGACTGCAGAATGGCTAAGGTTGACAGGGACCTTTGGAGGTCATCCAGCCAACCCCATGCAGAACTCAAGGATGGTCACCTAGAGCAGGTTGACCAAACCAGGTCCAGGTGGCCTGAGTACTTCAAAAGCTGGGGATTTCACCACCTCTCTAGGCAACAAGATGTTATACTTTCACAGGACAAAGTGCTTTGTGCCCATGCAAGTATAAATAAGTATACATTTCGAATTAGTTTTGAAATCTGAAGTACTGACAAAAGGTATTTCGCAGAATGACAGTATCAAAACCCAAAGATTTCACTACCTCTCTACATTTACCTTGATAGGGAAAGATTAACTTTTTTAATGAGCTGTGAAAGCACCTTCAGACCTTATTCTGACTTAATCCCTTGGCTTCCCACTGACTGTATTTCCTACAACAGGTACCCACAAAACTGGCTTACTAGAAGCCAGACTGAGATGACAAACAATTCCTCCGTGAAAGCACTGCCAATTGGCAATAACTCTTTAGCAGTATTTGTGCTGTGTTTGAATCTGACCCCGAACTGGAAGAGCCTGCCTTCCCAATCCACTCAGATCATGCTGCAATTTTTATATTCTAATATAGCTCAAAGCAGTTGCTGTTTATATTGACTTCAAAACAAAACTAATGTAATTATTTCTTGGTATTTTTTTAGAAGAATATCATCAGCACATAAAACTCAAAACCCACTGCAACTATGCTTCTTGCAGTCTTCAAATTCTTTTCACTTGTGACATTGGCAAATATTATATCCTCTCCCCACGTATCACATTCCTCTCTGAAGAGCAAGACAATACAAAACCAAGGACCACCTTCAGAACTGAAGTACGGCTCACCTGTGCTTTTGCCAATTTCTTTTCCAACAGGTCACGCTCCCTTTCTGTTTGTTGTAGACGCTTATTAAGCTCCACTATGTCTCCCTTTAATGAAGCCAGGGATGCTAAATGAAGCTAGAAGACAAAAGGAATGAAACAAATTAACTAATTCAGAAGTCATTTGAAGATAAGAGGACTATGCAGCAGCTAAAATATCTGGAATTCTGTAGTAGTTAAAAGGAACTTATTACAACAAGAGTCTAAAAGAAGTTCTCTTGTGCTACTTTTTGCAAAGAATTATCCTCTCCAGAGAGCACAGATGTCCCTTCATCAGAGAACATATTACAAGGATAAATACAATGAAGTATAATTCAGCTGCAAATATGCATTAGTTTAACAGGAGGTGGCTTGAGTTTTGTGTTATAAAATCTTACACTAAATTTGTATTATATAAGGTGCATCATGATTTGATGCCTTCAGACATACAGGGATTATCAGTTTGGTGAAGGGAATAACTCAATACACAGAACTCGATTTTATTTTGCAGTTAAAGCTTACTCCACTTTGAGCTACTGCTCTGCAGCTGTTTCCTTGGTTCTATGTCAGTGAGTGTCAGTGATTCTAATCTACTAAAGCCACACATGAAGAACCTCAACTGTTTTTCTTTCTGCAGTAGATGCTTTTGACGAAAGATACATTCCATATTTAACTGATAGCATGTGGGAATATATAGCAGATTAGGATAACTAACATAATCTAAATTACATCAGCTACACTAACTTAGAAATCAAGAACAATTCTTAAAAGAATCCGGTACTTGTAACTTATTCACACTCTCTTCCTGTCCTTAAATATCCCATTCATCATTACACTGAAGGCATCAGCTAGAATTCAGCACTCAGTATTGACAACTACAGCCAAAGAATCCAGAAGGAAAACTAGCAACTGATAACTTTCTTTGTAGTAGTAAAAAATCAACTGCAGAATTAACGAGGCAGACTTCCTATGGATTTCTCTGTCCTATTCCCACACTGCAGTCAGCTCTTCTTCACATCCCCTAGCACACCCCAAACTGAGTAATAAGCAGCATTAGTTGTGTCTAGTTTTATAGTAACACTGCTGCCTGGCCTGGCAGCTCCTGCCAAACAAGGGTATCCAATGAGTGAATTACATCTGCCACCCTGTTCAATACAGGGTCTCTTTTATGCAAATAACCAAAAGATGTCTTTATTAATTACAAGGAAAGTTTGTTGCATCTTTTATGGTCCAGAATTATCCTTTCCTTTCATTACATGGGCTAGTCCAGTTTCCAGGTATTAGTAAAACAATTAAAAACCCCGAACAAACAGCTTACTGAAAGGGAAGATTAGACAACAGGAAGTACAGGAAGCTGTAACACACAGAGGAGGGCTGTCTAGCATACTCTTTGGTTTCATGTATGCATCCAGTGCACTCAGCAGTATGGCATACACAAGCGGTGCTGTGTTAGTGACAACAGATAATGGTCCATGGTGAAACATAAAAATAGAAGAGTACAGTCTGGCACGGGTTGTGGGAACGTAACCTTGAAAATAGGGGAGTTAACACCGCTGTTAACAAAAGGGAGTCTTATACCAGTAAACATCTGTTCATATGCTGGCCACACGTGTGCTGATGTTGCAACTTGTAATTTTACACTCCAACCCGAGGGGGGGTATAAAGACCTATGCAGGGACAGAAGGGTGAGAAGGCCAGATGCGCATCTTGATTCAGGAGACACCCTGATGATGCACTGCCTACCACCCCTCCGACCGAGCAACACGTTCCATCTCCCTCTCGTGCTCGGCAGTATCCCATGCAACCAGGGGTTGGTATGCATGCAACCTGCTTTGCATTAATATATGTATTTGCTTTGCACTAGTAACTCAATAAACAGACTAGAGCATTTGATTGTTTACATTGTGTTTGGTGTCCAGTCTTTGCACAGGAGAATCCTACAAACCTGGAACATAATTGGCAATGAGGATGGGATTCCCGTAGTATAAAGGAGACAGAGAACAGGGTTTGGTCAGCAGGGAGCATAGCTGCACCAAGAGGGGCTGTTCTGTGCATGAGAAAGCAGGGCTTGGTCTGTGTGTGCACTGTCAGGGTCACTTTAAGGTTGTTGTGTAATATACTATCGCTGCATTTTGTAGGAAAGAGCCTCGGGCTGTGGCTCCTCCTGTGGAGCGACCAGGGTGGACACAGGAACCGTGGAGCATGCTGTGTGATACAACAGACACCTTCAGTAATGTAGGACCTGAACCGTGGTGAGCTAAGGATCCCATGGGAGTGTTAAAGTATTGGGGTGAGTTTGTAGAAACCCCCCATACCTGCTAGAAGGAGTGATCGAGTAATGCCAGACATATGACAGGCTGCTTGCTGCTTGCCTACAAAGGCATGGCAGATAAGGACATAGGAATGGGAGCAACAAGTAGCAGATTTACATTCCAAGCCAGAAAGGGTTAGAATAGAAGTGCTGTTGCAGAGGCAGGCATTTGTAACTGCTGCAAAGCAGGGTGAGTGACTTGGGGAAAAATGTGCCACCCTAGCAGAAAAATATGCTGTTCATGTTCTTAAAAAAAGGAGCAATAAAAAATATACAAAGGCAGTGAGGCCATGGGTCCATGCCCTTGTGTCTGATCCTGACTGGGAGCCAGAGACATGGAATGGAGATATCTGGGGTACCAGTGAGTCAGAATCAAATACCAAACACAAGGCAGACATGAAAAAGGAAGGAGCCCATGCAGCTCCTGTGTTTAAATTTAAGCTGATTACCGGGGCAAACGGACAAGTAAAAACAGACAAATTGACAGGCTATAGTCCTGAGGAGACTAGTAATTTATTAGATAAATGCTAGGAGATACCAGAAGAGAAGCCCCAGAACTGGCTGGTTCACCTCATGGAGGAAGGAGCTAATACTGTATTACTAGACGGGGTAGATGCAAAAAAACCCATGGGACTCACCTCTGACCCATGTGTACAATCCATCTTATGTCACATAGGGGACCAATGTATCACCATGATTGCAGTAGTTGGAATGTCAGATCTATATACTAATGATGGTGCCTGGCCACCTGCCGCTTAAGAGTGGACCACTCTGTGGCAAGCCTGAGGACATGAAACTAGCCGTCTTAGTGGGCTCTCCTTGAGCTTTATATGCAACAGCCCTTAATTCCCGGAACATGGAACACACTTTCAGAGAGACGTCCATCAGCATGGAAGGCGCACCTCATACCCATACTACTACAAGAACAAGGAAACCCCACTGAACAGGTGATGGAAAAGCTAAGCCAATTAGGGGATTTTACTGGGGCTGCGCTTGGACAAAGCGGTTCAGGACCAGGGAGAGTAGGAAAGGAAGAGACACAAAAAACTGCAAGCCATCCTGTTCCCGTTACATGGATAATTAAAAAAGAATTGCTGATAGTGCACCTGGGTCTGGAACAGGCCAGGGAGCGTTTGTGTGCATGGGTGCACGGTCAGGCTGGGAAACAGCCTGAGGAGTGATTGTTTACAGAATGGAATTTATAGTGACTGAAGACACTGTGGTTTATGTGGTTTCTGTTTGGCTTCATAGACCAGATCTAAACCCTCTGGTGTTCCAGCGGGCCACCCGTGTGGCTATCTGGGCCTGGAGGCGAGTGCCTGGACTGGGGGGGAGACTAATTCTTTCACGGGTGTTCACCAGGGGTCTCAGGAAACCTATGTGTCTTTTATAGACCAACTGGACAGTGTTATGCAGAGCCAGACTGACGGTCACAGGACTGCTCATGCCTTTTTATTTTGGCTAGCATATGAGGGTCCAGGTGGGGATTGCGGGGCTGTGTTAGCCCCAGGCAGAGGAAAATTTACAGACATTGACAAATTGGTTGGGGCATGTCAGGATGTCAGAGCAGAGGCTTGGAGGGCTTCTGTGTTGGCTGATGCACTAATTATTCTGGTTTTATTGGTCATATTAGGTTGCATTCCAACCTCCCTGTCCCTTTAGCTGTGGGTAATGACATCGCTGACTCCTTGGCTGTCAACACTGCAGTTCACTTCTGCAGGTGCTTCACTTTTTTTTTTTTTTCCCATCAGAATGCCTCTGCTTTAAGGAAACAGGTTAACCTGTCTTCTTCTCAAGCAAAGCAAATTGTCAGGTCTTGCCCTGACTGTCAGTCAACAACTCAGTCCTCATTTGCCATGTGTGTAAATCCTCATGGCTTAAAGGCGAATGTGGTATCATGATGCTTTGGTCCTGCAGAAATGGGAAGGGCCAGTGGAACTGATAACCTGGGGAGTGGGTATGTTTGTGCTCTCCTACGCACAGGTCTGTGATGGCCGCCTGCAAAGTCTGTCAAGCCTTGCCATGAGCAGGACAGACGAGTGGAGGAACCCAGTATCTCAGCTGCAGGAGCTGACCCTGAAGACCCTGAGTAGAATGAGACAGAGAAAAAGGAATGATTTGCAAAGCATCATTTGGGGGCAACTGAAAACTAACAACTTGAATATGTGTGTTTGCAACGTAGCTATTATTAGAAGCTGCAATTTTGGTATAAACCACCTGTATTTACTAGCCAGTTGCTAATAAGAAACTACACCTTGCATTGTATGGAGTTGTCACTTGTAAAACAGATGTTAGCGCATGCAAATTTACAGCAGCTGCTAGAAAATGCTAAGGCCAAAGCTAGAAAGATTCTAATACAATGGCAGTGTTATAAAGCAGGTAATGGAACAAACTAAGAGGGTGGGAGAACCCCACTGGTGGGAAATTTTCTTTGGCTGGTCCCCCACTGCCACCAACATCTTCAACATGCTGCTGCACCCTATAGTAGTTACACTGCTAAAAATCTGTGTGTGCTTTGCCATAGCAGCAACTTGTTACTGGATGAGGCAGGTGAAACTGTACTGACAACGAGGTGCAAGGAACTGAGGTTGGCCAAATGCCTCCTACCATAGTCAAGGGCAAGACTGGGTTGGCCTCTCCGTCTGCCACCAAGAAGAAACTTTACCTCCGCTGTTGGCTGCAACACAGCAGGCGTTGAGTGGTGGGGACACACGCTATGCCAGACCTTGATGTGAGGGATGTCCTCCTCTGTTATAAGAGGGCCATCCAGGAGGGAAGGGCAGGCCAAGCAGCCTGTGGTTGGCACAAGAGATGATCTAGTCCAAATCCCCTGCTCAAGCAGGGTCACCTAAAGCAGGTTTCATCATTAGCATAAGTAACTAATATAAGTAATAATAATAAAATAAATAACTATCGTATTTGAATCTTCTATTCTCAAAGGCTAACATCAAAACACTGCTCTTGCGTGATTTAAGATTCCTTACGCAGAGAAGGGGATAAGGACAGCAAAAGAATGTGTCTTTGGAAGTAACAGCATCTATCTCTAGTGACTCCCGGTATATCTGGCCAACGCATTGGTGAAACCTTGTTTTGGAGCCTGGACATCACCGCTTTGCTTTGCTTTTCCTCCATATCATCTGGAGACTTGTTACCAATAAATATACATATATTTGCTTTGCACAAATACCTCAGTAAATAGGCCAGGGCATTTGTTTACATTGTTTTTGGTGTCCAGTCTTTGTACATGGGAATCCTAAGAACCTGGAACAGGTGCCTCTAGCTAGTACTGCAATACATAATAAGGTGGGCACAGCTACTGTAGCTTTGTATTCTTTGCAGAGTCGTCAAGCAATTCCAATTCCTTTAAAAAATGTGCTACAAAATATTCCTTCATCTTCCCTTAAGGTGTGAGTGTTCCCACAGACCACGCTTCCCAGTGTTTCTGTATTGCACACAGCAGGGTAGGAAGCAGAATAGGATCTCTGGATGTTGCTCTAACACAAGCAACTCAACATTTGAACAAAGAGCTACAGTCAACAAAAAAGTCATTCCAGGCAAAAAAAGCTCACATATGAAGTGAGCTTCTAAAGCTGGACAGATTCCATTTAAAAATCTCAACTGGAAGGCAGTAGGTCAGTCACGACTGTAACCCAGCAGAACTGAATCACTATGGGATATGACAGCTGAAGGAAAGAAGAATGTGTAGCTATGTGGCATACTGCTTTTCCTCTCTTCCGCGAACAGTGATAGACAAGGCAGACTAACACTCATAACAGACATTTATAGCTCAAGGTGGGCTGCCTCTTAATGATACAAGATTGTGAAACAGATCATAACCTCTGTATTTCATAAAAATTAACACAGACACTGCAAAGATTGGTTTGTATAACATATTGGTCAGAACTTTTAAGCGACATCTCCCACGGAGAATTACTTCAGAGAAAACAGTTAACTGAGAAAGCCTGTACTGAACATAAGCTTCATACAGATCCAATACAGCTAGTATTGAATTCCACCACTAAGTACTGTTGATGCACCCAAATTGTCCAATAGGACAGGTAAGGTCAACACAAGTGAGAGCAATTATAGAAAAGGGATCAGACAAAGCAACCAACTTACTTCTCTACCATCATGAAAGGAAATAAGAATTCTTTCATAAAAGAAATCAGATGCATAGTATTAATAAAACTCCATCACCATTCCTAACTTAGAAACTACGATTTCTGTGATACTTTCTGCAAGAACAGGAGTCTGTTTACTGAAATATATATACACATTTTATACCAAATACTTTCCTGCCAGTTTTTAATATACTAAATATACAATAACAATTATTATTAATAACCCCCCCAAGCTGTGCACTGTATGCTATCTTTAAAATGCAAACCACTGTACAGCTAATTTCTGAAAGACACAGTAATATAAAAAGAATTACAAGCATAACTTAGGAAAAGCAACCTCCTGACCTCTCTTCCAGCCTCCTTTATGAATGCAGTCTCTTCTCCAATATACTTGCTTCTACAAACTTCTCATACAATACTGTATATTTTATATCTCATATAATAATGTATTTTTGCACAGTGATTTAAACAATCATTTTGGTGCCAGGTGAAATATTTCGTGTGGGCACAAATAAAAATGTTTTAAAAATGTTGCAATGTTTGCTAGCAGTCAGGTTTCTCAAGAATTTTGTAGTGAAAAGAATACAAAATCGGATGGGATGGTAATGTGAACTGAATGCCAATGAAGCAGGGGCTTACTTGTCTGTAGTACACATTGCTGGAAGTGTTCTGAGGCCATGAACAAAAGAAAGATGCAGAGGGCAATGAAGGAAGTTCCTGAACACCGGGTAAATTAAGGTTAAAGCACTGCAAAGCTGTAAATTACTTTTGTAGTCAGCATTTATTCCCTACCATTGTAAACTGTGACCCTCATCACTAAGTTTTCCACATTTTTCTTTCCATCAGCCTGGAACCAGACTAATTAAACCTTATTGCTAAAACCAGTTGTACTCACTACATATGTTTACTATTTTCAACACAATAATCATAAAAACGATGTAAGAGTATACTTCTCTGTGAAATTAAAGAACTAATCTTTTTCATTATTTCCTGCCTTCCTCAGGTGTGGTATTGCCGCACATCAGTTTCAGAATATATAGATGGTCAGAAATGTAACCTCTGACTTCAAGGAAGCTATAAAAGCATCAAGATCATAATAAAGAGATACCAACCCATACATCAACATAAAGCAGCCAAACACCAGAAGACCAATTTATTTGTTCTCTGAGTGTTCTTTGTGACAGACCAGTAAACCCCTACACCATGGAAGCCAACTCAGAGGAGATGGGCCAGGGTGATGTGCCTGTGAAACCCAGGGAATAATGCAGAGTTTTACTACCACAGCTGTTGCAAAGAAGCTGTCTTGATCTCAACACCAAGGGGACCTGAGGGTGGCCTTGGTTCAGGTAAGCAGCTATCAACAGCTTGAGTGGAACACCTGGTGGTGTAAAGGTTTCTCCCCCTGTTCCTTAGAAAAGTGTGAATGTCAAGCCAACAAGAGGAAAGTGTAGATGTGACTCAGCACAACATAGCATATAAGCCCCAGAAAACTAGCAAAATAAATTCAGAAAGCAGTGGGCCTGAACTAGCTTCTACCCACAGATATCCTTCCTACCAAGACTGAGGACACCCATCATTCTGATAGTGACCATGTTATATATAAATTACTGTGGGAATCACACTGGTATCATGATTGAACTATGCATTGCAATTGCTTTATTCTGCTATGGGTAACTTACATTTGCATTGTGTTCTTGGTATGTTTTGTATCACTCTGCTAAATGAGAAATCCCATGCAGCACCAACTATCTTCTAGCAAGTAAATCTGATGTTAAATACGACACCCTCCACCATGGTGTTTCCAGTTTCCTAAAGGAAACCAATCAGAGAATATTGGGCTCTGAAATCCTCTCTTCTCTCTCTTTTGTTTGCCTTTTGCATGGTTTACTGCAAATAGCCACAGCACAGATGTCTTCTGTGTACTGCTGCTACTCCTTTCACTGACAGACAGTATACACAAAAATAGCTGATATTCAGAACACTGCCTCACCTCTGAAAACCTCCCCACTTTTTTTTTTTTTTGTGTGTTTTCAAATGACACCAGACACTACATTGAATTTGAAAGCCCAAGCTGCTTTGTAAAAACAGATGGGAGAAGCAGAGGACAGGACAGAAAACACAGCCAGAATACCAGCTGAAACTGCAGAAAGGGCAAAACCAACAAATGCCTATACATTGTATTTTCTGTCTATAGTGCTGTCAAGGAAATAAAAAGGTTGGTAATGTAACTTCATAATGAAAACCACACTTTAAAACACAGAACAATAAAACCTTCCCTGCATTTTAACTTCAGGAATCTGTTTAAAAGAACTTTTTAAGAAAGAAGTTAAAGATACAAAGTTTGTGTTACAGACAGGGGCTGCACATAAAAACTCAAATGCATTGTTAAGTTTACATTTTACCACGAGCACAGATCAGCACTATTTTCACTAATAAATAATACCTAATCAAAGCTATCATTACATAAATGTGTAGCTACTCTTAACCATTCTCCTTCTCAGTCATACACTACTTTCATATCACCCTTCCCAGCCATGCTCCATGAAAGGTGTATTTTTATGGTCCAAGAGATAAAATCAATGTTACCAAAGTCCACTCCTGTGAATGTACTGACATGATGGAATAGAAAAACTTAAAAGAACCATCTCCTAGAAGCAGTGAGAGGACAGCTCAATATCCCATAGACAATTTCAGTTGTACAATTTCTAGAGCATAGACCTGAAATACTACGATCAACAGCCCTTTAAGTAATTACCTAAGGCGAAGTCAAAATGACTGGAAAAGCAGTATCACTGAATTGCTGGATGTGCCCACCAACACGCCCCAAAACTATATGCTTAAAGCAACTGCTACGTGCTAATACAAAGCTTACAAAGTTAGTAACACCCAAAATAGACATTTTGTGACTACGCTGCTGAAGCACGCACTGCAGTATTAGACATTAGAGTTACTTCATATGCTTATGAAATACTAAACAAATAATGTGCCAGTACAAGCCAGGATGGAGCCACTAAAGTTCTAGAAAAACACAGACCAAGTGTTTGCAAGACACACTTCGTTTTAATTTGAAAAATCTGCAGCAGATGTGTTCAATTTGCTTGCGTTATTTATGAACAATTTCAACTGAGATTATTTTTTTTTAATTGGAAATTAACATTTGCAGGCACTGTGAATATTTCAAATCATTTCTTAAAACAAAAGAACAAAAAAACTTCCACCTTAATTGTAGTAAAGAAGTGTTTGCTAAACAAGTAATCTAATGCTATTGCAGTGAGTATGGTCAGTTTTAGAATGTATTAAAAGAAAAAAAAGTAAGAATGGGAGAGACCTTTGAAAAGTTAATCTGACCATTCACACTTGGCAAATGGAGCATACTGCTAATTTGTTATTTCTGAGTGTGCCTGACAGCTCTAGCAGGAGAGCCTAACGGCTCTAGCTCTGTTACAACAGATGTTTTACACCTTCATGGAAAAGAAAATTTTAGGTGACATGAGAAGAAAACCCTAAAAAGGAGACAATCATCTGAATCTGCAGATTGCACAGAACAACTACATTTTACAAAGCCTGCTCTTTTGGGATTCTTAAGAACCCTAACTGACACAGTGCAGGCCAGCCCATGTGTCCACACCAACAGTCTCTCACCTGGCTTTGCACCATGTATGAATGCTCAACCTTGGTTTTGGTCTCCACAGAAGGAACCTGTTGCCACTTCCACTCCCAGTGAGAGAGCAAACAGTAATGCAGGAGACGGAAATGGGGTGGTGAGGAGACCACACTTAGGACAAAATATTGTCTTCATTTCAACTTAGTCTGAACACATAGTCTGCAACTGCAGCCTTTAAGTAAAAAAAAAAAAAAAATTAAATAAAATTAAAATGTTTGGTGTTAATACACCATTATGAGGAAGGGAGGCTTCCATGTCCATACTGAGCAGGATTTGGTCCCACTTTAGTAAACTGAATTTAGCATTCCTACCCTCCTTATAATTATTCTCAATATAATTTAAGTAAGGCAAATTGACAGAAAGAGGAAACAGACCAATGTTTTTCTATCTCCCCTTCTGCCCAGCACAACTGGAGAAAAAGGAGAAGAACAGTGATGTTCAGTGCAGATACTTAACCCTTGTAAATCGCAGGATGCCAAAACCCTTCTCTCTGTTCCTTTCCAGTTTGCAAGCACCACTGCCCAGATGACAGGCATACCATTCTTCCCTCAGGAAAGATAGGAGTGAAAAACTCATCCCAAGAATGAACCTCATCAATCACCTGCATTTATCATTAAAGTGACTCACATTCTAGTGCTGGATACAACAGGGTCATAGACAAGGTGTAAGCCCATCTACATTTACTTGTTTTCCAAAAGACCCACCATTTTTTATATCACTTTAACTTGCTCATTCAAATTCAGCCTCTTCTGACTTGAGAACAATTCAGACCTTTCAAAACAGAAATCACCACTCAAGAGCCACTCAAAAATTAGATACTATTTATTATGCTAATTAAGTAATAATTTAAGAAAGCATCCCATGGTTCTTGAGCTCTTTTCAAAACTTCTCAACCAGAAAATTATTTCTGATTTCCAAAGGTAAGACTGTGGACTAGCACCAAAGCTATATTTAAAGTGATACATGGATCTTTTGTCTCCAGCACCAGTCACATGATCTGTTGTCACATGATCCAGCACTAGTCACATGATCTGTTGTCACTATAAATTCACAGAAATAAAATTTGTATTGTCAGGTCAAATCATTGATTCCATCCACCACCACATTCACCACCTGTTTCTGACATAAACCAAAATATGATGCTTTAGCAAGGAAAAAAAAAAAAAAGTCAAACAAAACCCACAGAAACAACCCCTCCAAGCCCCCCTAGGATGTATTTGTCCAATTGTTTGCTACTTACAGAAAGAAAACATCTTACCAGTCTTTCTCAACTCATACCCTTAACTGCTTTATTAGAATGTCCAATATGTAGCTTCCAAACCTACAGCTCTAAAATTAGTTTTAAAAGCATCTCAACAACTTTAGAGCCCCCAGCTGTAGCAGCAAAATTCCCTGGATAAACATGTGCTTGATTAACAAAATACATTCATTTCACTTCTTAATTACTTCCACCATTTCAAACTTAGCTGCATCTCTGAGACCTCCATACTCCCCTCGCTGCTTCTTCAACCTCAGGCCACAGGCCATCCCCTCCCCACAGGGCTTCTGACCACCACTCCTCCCAGAGTCCTCTGCACCTGGAATTGCACCCACCACTCACACATTCTTTGGGGTAGGTGAAGAACATGCAGATAATTAGCTGATGTTTCCAATGACCTCCTCACTTCCAGAAAATAACAGTAATAGTTTTTTTTAATGTTTTTAGAAGGGTAATATCCTATAAACTACACTCAAGTCGTGTATGGTTTACCAACAACACTCCTGGCTGTAAATCTCAAGACTTGTCCATGCTACATACCCAGGTCAGGGTCTCACTACTGCAGGTCAATTCTTAGCGCAAGTGACTGTCCTCCTGGTCAGACCTGCCACTTTAGGCAGATCTCATTTCTTCTGCTTAGCAATCTTGACCATCCAACCAGTACAAAACTGGATGTGCAGTTTTCCCAATGGTAATTAATTTCTTCAAACTTAATACAAATCCCTAGTTAGGAAAATTACTTGTTACTGTAACTTCAGTTCCTGCAGGAAACTATCTCATTTTCCCTCTAGCTACATGCCATAAACCTTTGTAAATGTTATCTTTGAGTATTTCACTCACAAGGAGCATCCAGTGCACTTTGGCATTTCCAGACTTCTCAAGCTCTGCATCTTTCATTGCCTACTCTTTTGTGTTACCTGGTCAATGCACCAAGCAAAAGCTGACTAATTTTATTGAAAGCTTTGCAAATGGATCACAAACTGCTTGCAACTTCGCATTACTGCCTCTTGAGTTTCCCATTGCACTGGATGATATTATGGAAACTATACATATATAATTTTAACAAATCGGATAGAAAATAATCACTGTTGCAGAATACAGCCCTGATAATTCTCTGTGATGAATCAGCTTGACAAAGGAGCATGGTACAAAGAAAAGGTTCATAAAGTTACTACAACACAGTTAAAGTCTGTAACAGAAAGAGCTAAAAAAGCATCTGCTTAGCTGGGTTTTAGTACATTAGGAACTAGTCCTTGTTTTTTTTATATTTAGATAAACAGTTAACTCCAATTCTTGATGAAAGCATGTTAAATGAAGAAAATATCAAGCACAATTTCTACATTCTATCCTAACAAACTCCCTTCTAAAAAGAGTCCATAGGTCTGTTCAAGTTCTTGCCCTCTATGGTGTAATTTTGAAATACATCTTTTATTGAAGAATTCCTCTTAAAACCTCTTCCTCTTTTTAGAAAAACATGAATGAAAAAATTGCACTAGTGAAAACCACGTTTGGGCTTTTGCAAGACCAAAGCACTGAGTTGGAAGTCTGAGAACCTGAAAATGCCCTCCACCACCTTGTTATCCTCCAACTGATACTAGTTACTTTTATGTTCGTAACTGGTGCTAACCACCAGAAAACTGTATGCAAGATGTCTGCTTGATGCCTCAAAATCCTGCCCGATATCGACTACTTTTAAAAGGAAGCAGACAACACACAGACACACAATTTGTGAACCAGACTTCTGTAAAGAAATTGAACTGCATGAATGTATTTTTCTTTCAAAGTCTCTATACAGCTTGTATTTTAAGCAATGGAACCTCCAGTACACAAACATCTGAAAAGATAAAAATAAACATTGATAAATGTTTATCATAAATTGCACCAACACAGAAAAGTCTACACACCTGGCACACTTCAATCTGTTTACTGAATAGGAATTTCAGTACAGGTTTTTTAGTGTTTCAGTAACACCTGGATATGTTATTCCATTCAGCAGAAGTATTTTCTTTTGTTGTGCACGAACTAAACCCACCACCATGTCTTTGTAGTATCAGGCACTGCAATTTGTTCAAGTGGCTTCATACTTTTTCAGCCATTTATTTATTGGGCTTCTCCAAATATAAAAGCAAGTAGCTGTAAAATTTGCACAGAATCAAGTGTCTATAGCATCACAAAACGATAGCAGAACATGATTTAATGGGTGACAGTAATTTGTAAAGACAGCATCCAAGTAATTCAAATATACAAGCAGCCAGTATTACAAACCTGAAGCTAATCAAACTAAGTAATTCACAAATGTAATGGCTAGAATTCAACCCAGTTCACAATTCTGTCTCCAGAACTCACGAGTCGGAAAAGGTATCTGGCAAATCCTGGTACAAGATTAAATCTGTTTCACACTATCACAATATCACAGTATGTTAGAGATTGGAAGGGACCTCAAAAGATCATCTAGTCCAATCCCCCTGCCGGAGCAGGAACACCTAGATAAGGTTACACAGGAACGTGTCCAGGTGGGCTTTGCATGTCTCCAAAGAAGGAGATTCCACAACCTCCCTGGGCAGCCTGTTCCAGTGTTCCGTCACCCTCATTGAGAAGAAGTTTCTTCTCAGGTTTAAGTGGAACCTCTTGTGTTCCAATTTATACCCATTTCCCCTTGTCCTTTCATTGTTTGCCACTGAGAAGAGCCTGGCTCCATCCTCGTGACACTCCCCCTTTATATATTTATATACACTAATAAGGTCACCCCTCAATCTCCTCTTCTCCAAACTATAGAGACCCAGCTCCCTCAGCCTCTCCTCATAAGGGAGATGCTCCACTCCCTTAATCATCTTAGTTGCCCTGCGCTGGACTCTCTCCAGCAGGTCCCTGTCCTTCTTGAACTGAGGGGCCCAGAACTGGACACAATATTCCAGATGAGGTCTCACCAGGGCTGAGTAGAGGGGAAGGAGAACCTCTCTCGACCTACTAACCACCCCCCTTCTAATACACCCCAGGATGCCATTGGCCTTCTTGGCCACAAGGGCACAGTGTCTGCTCCTGGTCATCCTGTCGTCCACTAGTTTCATACAACTTCTTCCACGAAGAGCTCCTTGTAACTTCTACTCCCTCCTCATTTCTGTTCTCTGTATTACAAATTCAGATGCAGGGACTTGGCAGATGAACTTTAGTTCTTCAAGTGAGGATGCCTATTTTCTTTTCCAACTGAAGTAAAAAAAACCAACAACAAAACCCCAAACCCAAAGAACATATCCCTTTTTCACCAGAAAAAAGTGCTTACCAATTTTCTGAAATGTCAAAAATTTCTTCAAATAGAAAAGCTACTTTCTAACCAGACTAACGTGAATTTAGTTAAGACTACTCCTTTTATATGAACTTTCCCCTGCAATTTCTCTGTAAAGGAAATGAAGTTGAAATTTAAATGGTTCAGACCATCTACTGGACAAGTAGGCTTCACTGGTTATATATACACACTCAAAATTTCATTGCACTTACTGAAAATGCAGATGCTTTTAATTAGCAAGGTTGAATATTCAGTCAAAACTTAAAAATAGCAATTGCTCTAACATTTTGAGATTAATTTACCTAGTATTTCCACTATTATATGCCTGTCTTTACCAAGTCCAAGGCAAGCTTACTCCTTATCTTTTGCTACAAATGCCAAATTTCACCCCATATTTCACCCACGAAATCTGATTAAATAAACAGGAGTTGCATAGATATTTATGAGTCTACAACACAGTTCCATAAAAAGTGCACATCCCATGAGATTGTTACTCTCTCCCTGAGTGCAACTTTCTTTGCTTTAAATCATCAAATAATAACACAAAAAACGTTACTAAACTTCTAAGGAAATCAGGACAGCACAGGAAGTTACTTCTAAAGCATTGAATTTTTTTTTATGTTCATATCATAAAAATGCACGCCCACACATGCGCATATATAAAAGAAAATTAGGGGTCATGACAAGACTATATTTATAATTTAAAGGCTTTGTATGTATCACATTTAGCACTTCAAACTGTCTTCAGCCTTCTTGTGACCACTTTCACTAACACAGAAAAAAAAAGACTGCGAACATGGCTCAGAGCTTTCAAGCAGTAATTGGCACAGCTGTAAACCTACATAAGGTTCAGGGAATAAATCTTATTCTCTCTTCTGCCCATACAGGAGCATTAATCTTAAAAGGAACACAATATGGTTCCTCCTTATGTGTTTAAAGTAGGGCAAATATTTTACTCCTGCTAATTGACCTGACAGAATAGGATCAACACTGTATTAATTCATTTAACACATAGCTTATTTTTAACCCCTGCACATTACAGCAGCTCAAATGCTTGTTGATACCAAAGCTAAAACCATCCTGTGTTAACTCTTCATCAAGCATGCTCCTCACTGACTCAGCATTTTCATTTGTACCTTTACTTCGCATGTGGCACATTACTCACATAATTTAGTAGAATGAAAGTAGAATTTCCTTTTTTCATATTCCATGGCTTCACTATTTGTGTAACATGACACTGCACAATTCAGGTGAAGAGTTACAATGTTGCACTATTTATTTTTATTTTATAATATCAAAAGTAGTTCCTGTGAGATCTAAAATCTTGACATATTTGTATTTTCAATGCAATTTTAGTAACACAAAAATAACCAATCTAACTGAAGAAAGATCAGTGAAAAATAAATAAGACAGTATTTTCTCCACTTTAAAGCAAGTGTCCTGGTTTAAGGAGCATACTTAAGTTCTGTATCAGGCCAGACCACAGGCTGAGAGTTCAGCATCCTGCCTCCGAGAATGGCGAATCACAAAAGCTGAGAAAAGAACTGCCTATGCATTTGTAACGCTTCTCTGGTATTGCTTGCATGTTCAGCACCTCAAGGATAACTTCTGATCTTCTTCATATCATTCATGAACTTATAATGCTCTCTCAAAACGTATGACCCTTTTTCTCCCCTTATCATCTGAGGATGACATGCCCTAATCTAACAGAAGATGTCTTTTAATTTTTGATCCTTTATTTTGCCTTTTGTTGCAGCAGTTTTACAGTTCTGGCGCTCAACAGATTACAGTGGGACAGTGCTTGGCTGCACAGCTGTCATGGCTAACCATTTTTCACTGTTAGCCATCTAAATAACGTCACTGGTCTCTGCTATCTTAACATGTGGGTCAATCTAGCCTGTACATAAGTAATCCTTGTATTCTCAAATGTATCTCTGGGGTATATTCCATGGTCTTTTGTTCTGAGTTGTTCAAAGTTGGTTTCCCCCTCCTTCTCAGCTAACTGCATTAATTGCAGGAAAAAAATGTTTGTCTTTAGGAGAAAGCAGTGGGAAAGGCATTAACATCTCTATGAAATGGATAGGCTCCAGCTTAAGCTGAAGTATTTTGGGGGCTTTAACAGGTATTGTCAGCCACAGAAGTAAGCATCAGTTCAAACTGCAGACACAAGCAGTTTGAAAGGTTTTGTATATGAATGCTGGTAATAACTATCGGTATCTTAGTAGAAACACAAGACATGTCTCTACACATAACAGGACTAAAAAGAAGTCACTTTCAAGTGACATCATCATGGTATGTACCAGAGATGACAATTGCCAAAATTATTCATATCCTACAGAGGTGTGGATAACTTGACTTGGGTTACTGGTGTCAATGAACCAAACTCCTATTTTCACTCCTATTTTCACTCCTATTTCAAGAAATGCCACCAGAAGTGTGCAGTTTTGGTGAATCACTGTCACATACACCTAGCATCCATCCTAAGCATCATTCCTGCACTTTCTAAAAGAGCCATCTAGCTCAGCTAAGCATGCCATTAACACAGTTCCACTGTTTTACCACGTTGACTTAACTGTAAGCCTTGAGTCCACACAGAGAGGTCAAGAGCATGCAGGTGGCTGCACGCTCCTGTCCAGTCTGCAGTTTCAGCCAGAACTCTCCCTTTCTTTGCTCCTGCCTATTACAGTTTTTCCTCTCTCAGGGATCCAAGCCTAGGGTACTTTTCCATGTCCTTTCGACTCTGGATTGTTTATTAACATTTCTACATACCATTCTTTTCATCACCAAAGCTGGCATGCTCACCACAGTGCAGTACAGCAGCTGTTTCCAATCAGTCCTGTGGCTCCTCTGAGGACAGAATTAACCCTCCTGCTGTTATCCACCAACACAGCTATTTACCTAATTGCAGAGAGCAATTAATAATGTCTCTGTCTGTAGGGACCATTTTTGCCTATTTCAGCTGGAATGCTGAGTATGCATCAGAAATGGCACTCTCAGCTGCCACAGATACCTAAACCTCAGAGAGCATAAAATCCCAGTGTTTCTTTCTAAAAAGTGAAGTCGATAAACAAGTATTCAAAAAAAAAAAAAAACCACTTTGTGATAAAGATCAGATTTACAACAGCAAGGGCTGAATCTAAAACCTGTTACTGTTGGAAAAGAGCAGCAATATTAAACAGTAACCTTTTTTTTTCTTTTTTTTTCACAAGCATTATCTGACTCTGCAGTAAAGTGCTTGCTCCTCCCAACCCCACCCCACATGTTTCTAAATTCACTTTCAAGTAACAAAGAAGCATTTTGCCTGTTGCAGGGCCTACACAGGAAGGTACTGCTGGCTACCCTTCATACACAGCTACACCGCCGGTGTCTCATCTGACTCTTGAAGTTGAATTTGTCATTAGATGGACCAAGTTGAATTTGTCATTAGATGGACCAAGGCTGAATACCCACACTGAGTTTTACACAAAACTGTCATTTTAAAACAGCTAAGCTTGAATCAAGTCGCACAGCTCTCACTGAAGTACAAGCAGCACAGCTGAAGTGACTACGTGGGTAGAAGCAGCAATCATTCAGTGTCCACAAATCAAACCATGATCAGACAGATGGCAGCATCCCTTCTCCTGCTCTCCCTGCACTCCTGGGAATGCAGGATAGCATTCTCTGCCTGATACAAGGCTCACTGTGCTAGCAACAGACCTTCACCACCACCATCCCTCCTACTCTTCCTCTAATCCCACCAAAGGCTCTACTATTTCCATATTGGAGGAAATCTCACTGCAGGACCTGGGACACAGGCAAAAAAAAAAAATCTCTTGGCATCATACAACTGATTCTGAAACATACACATAACTGTTTACTCATTTTTTCTAAGCAAACCTAAGACTGTACTGGGACTCCTTCTAGCCATGCAGGTGTTGAAATTTCTGAGGGAAGTAGGACTGGGTAACAAACTAAAAGCAAGCCAACAGTTTCCTTCCAAATGAACCCTTACTTTGTGATCTCAGTGCTGCAGACACAGTTCAATTTCAGTCACAGCATATCTCAAAGCACTCTGCAAAGCACTCTTGCAGTCTCATCAAATAGAAGTGTAAAAGAGCTACAGGCTGATACAGCTATGATTTTGCTCTTACCTGGGGCTTATATATACCTTCTCATATACCTTATATACCTTCCTGCCAACTTAGTTGCTTTCATACCTATATAAGGCAATCTAACCAGGAGAAAGCCAAGCATCCACTGTTACAAAGAGGAAAAAATAAAATTGGAATTAACCCAAAAAAAGAGGGAAAACAAGTAATTTCTTGTTCCAAGGTTCCAGAACCAGACAGTGTATTTGAAAGTCTGTGCCACTCTAAATAAAAACCTACTGATACACATTGTATATTGCTAGAGTAAAAAGGTGTCAACCTCCCTCAGGACACACTTTGAAAGAGCTATTTCTAAAGCCTGGATTGAGAGAGAGTTTATAAAAAACATATTCCACCAAACTCTCATACTGGAGATAAAAATAAACTCCAGTCCCACTGTTCCCTTCTCACATCTGTCCTGGGTTCAGCAGTAGCAGTCATTTTTATTCCTTCTTAGTAGCTGGTGCGGTGCTGTGTTTTTGACTTTCCACCTGGGAACAGCGCTGATAACAGCCATGTTTTTAGTTGCTGCTCAAATATTTAGTCTGGCTAAGGACTTTCTGAGTCTCAACCTCTGCAAGGGAGGAGGGGAAGCCGGGAGGAAGCAGAGACAGGACACCTGACCCAAACTAACCAAAGAGGTATTCCATACCACAGCACATCATACCCAGGATGTAAACTGAGAGTAACCTGGAAGGGCTGGCTCACTGCTCGGCTGGGCTGGGTATCAACGGGTGGTATTGTATTCTCTTCCCTTGTTATTTCCCTTATCATTATTATTACTGGTGGTAGCAGTAGTGGTTTCTGTTATACCTTAGTTACTGGACTGTTCTTATCTCAACCGGTGGGAGTTACATTCTTTCGATTCTCCTCCTGTCCCTTCAGGAGTGGGGGGGAAGGAAGGGGGGAGTGAGCAAGCTGGCTGTGTGAGTCTGAGTTATTGACTGCAATTAAACCACAACAACGTCAAAGAAACTGTAATCATAAAAGTGTAATTGCATATACAGTGTGGTTTAGCTATCAAGGATATGTAAATTTTAGTGCAATTTTTCACGTTCCTAACATGCCACGTATCTACATCCAAATCCAGGTGCAGCTATTACTTGAAGGAAGGGAGCTGCGAGGTAGGAAGGGAAGAAATGGTTCCTCAGATTGGGTCCACCAACGATGTAAGATTTTTAAACTCACCTCCTCAAATAACTCTGGCAGAATATTTCTGTAAATGTAATTTGTAGTGCTCTTTAATCCTGAGATTAAAACTGAGATCTCCCATCCTGTTAATCCTGTTAACTGAGACTGAGATCTGCTCCAGTCTCAGCAGCAGAGAACCAGTGGTGACAGAAGGTGCATAACACTTCTTTTATGGCCCTCTTTGCAAGTAGAAGTAGCTGGCTGTGTATTTCAATGCTGCCCACCAGCCAGATTCCTGAATCAGATTCTGCCTTCTCTTCCTTTTCATATGACGACACATCAACAACAGTTTATACAGCCCTTATCAGGCTGTGTACAAGCACCTAGAGAGACATCCAGTGGTAGGGCTTACATTTGCTCCGTTGTATTCACCTGGTCAACCCAAAAGTTCTCATGGCACATTGTATGGACTTTGTCTGCAAATGGTGCTGTGAATTAGACCACCCTGTTCTGAGTTAACATACTCGAGTTTCCTGAGACTTACGCTAGCTACTTTTCTTGAGTAAAGACGTTAAAACCTTTTCTAATTAATAGCAAATGTTCCATTACATTACAAAATCAGAAAATAAGACATCTGAAAAAGAACTCTAGGACAGTATAAATCAGACAGCTCCAGGCAAGAACGTTTTATATGAACATAAACAACTTTCTGCACAACTCATGCACATTTTCGTAGTGTTACTGACAACAGTTCCAGCATTATCACATATCCCAGGACTACGTACCGTAAAAGAT
Organism: Neopsephotus bourkii; assembly: GCF_033783945.1. Lineage (NCBI taxonomy): Eukaryota > Metazoa > Chordata > Aves > Psittaciformes > Psittacidae > Neopsephotus > Neopsephotus bourkii. The sequence goes on from NW_026901952.1 coordinate 70,037, forward strand.
GCAGCACAGACAAGGGAAAATGTTTTGCATCCTCAGCTATGTGAGTATCAATTAACAGACTTGAAGTGCCAGCAAAAACGACGGAAACTGTGAGAACCAACCATTCTGCTGAACCCACTCCTCAGCCACAGGCAGAATGTATGGAGATGGGATCAACCTAGCCCTCTGAAATCTCAGCAGACCTTACACATTGTAACTTGATTTCTATCTGAACTGGTTTGGGGGTTCTAATCCTTACACACAGAAAGGAGCTACTTCTCCCATGAGTCTCAATCATCCACTTTGAAATTATTAGACCCTCCTCCACATTCTCCATAGACTATGAGAAGACTGGACACTTCCACGCCCAGTGCGACAGAATTACACTATTATCTTTTAAACAGTTAAAAAAAAAAATTACATGTAAGGAAAAGTCCTCAATTCACTTAAGTTTCCCAACTAGGTAAAACCAAACAGCATTGTAGCATTTCACTGATGCATTTTACATGTTGCACTAAAAGAAAACCCCGCAACAAACCAAACATCCTACAACATCTCCCCAGAACAATGACAAAAAAGCCCAGATAATTTCATATTCTTGGAGCCCAAGTCATTTAGTCTGGCCTTCCAAGTAACACAGACAATAACATTAGATCAGGAAACTAGATGACCTTTAAAGTCCTTTCCAACCCTAAACCACTATATGATTTAAAGACAGAGTTGGGAGGCTCATCATGGTCAACTCTTCTGAAGTAAAGCCTGCAAACACCACATGCTACTAGATAAGGATCCAAGGGATTTCCTCAGCTGAGTGAAAAAGTAAAATTAATAATACTTCAAAATCTTTAAATGAGAATTACCATATAAACACTTTGCAGAAATGGGTAATTGCTACTTCTTTCCATAGACAAGAATAAATAACATTGTTTTTCTTCTGCAAACATCGCACATGGTGGGAATGGCAACCCTGCCACTGGAAGCCAGGTGTTTCATTTCCCAGACCAGTGCTCTAATCATTCAACCATACTGGCTTCCACTGAATTTTATTAACTCATATTGGCAGGCACAATATAGTATTAACACTGCTTACTCCTCTATTCTACTGTGCATGAAATATATGCTACAGTACTGATATAAAAATGGTTAGTTCTTGGAAACTAATAAAACTCTGAGGTCAATAGCCTTTTTTTTTTTTTTAATTAAAAGTGAGGTGACATTGACAGGTTTTCGGTCACAAATACAGGATTTTTTTTTAATATTAGGACAATGGGAATTGGCAAGCTTGTTTTGAAATAGTAAATGAGACATTTCATTCACATAAAACCACAAATGCATCAGTGATTTTATCTGTCTGAAAAAAAGAACATGGAGAGAATGAAAGAAAAGCTTTTATTGTTGTACTACAGTGAATACAGAAATGGTTTATTTTTTTTTTCCCCACTGAAGATATTAAAATTTGGCAATACTCTTTTGGAAATTCTGTAGTAGATATTAAAGTCAAGATATATCAATCAGTCTTGGCTTAACAGAAAACCAAGAAAGGTTTATGCATCCCCTCTGTATCAGAAACAAACAAAAAAGACTTTATAGATCACCATATATAACTTAAACTATATTAATGCAGCAGCTATAATGCAGGGGAAAAAGCAAGCTAAAAAGGAACAAAGATATACATAAGCTATACTCAGTACTAGTGTCCAAACAGATTGTGTTAAAGTGGCTGTACATTATTTAGAGTTAAGAAAGCAGAACCTCAAATGGGAATTGGTGGTTTTGTGTTATACCTTAGTTACTGGACTGCTCTTATCTCAACCTGTGGGAGTTAACATTCTTTCGATTCTCCTCCCCATCCCTTTGGGAGCGGGGGGGGGGGGGGGAAGAAGGCTGGGAGGGATGAGTGAGTGGGCTGTGTGGGTCTAAGTTACTGACTGCACTCAATCCACAACAGTTCTTTTTGGCACCCAACATGGGGCCTGAAGGGTTGACATAACGACAGATCTGACCCAGTGTGTCTAATTGTGTTTGTGATAAGCATTTAGTTTCAGATTAATGCTGATTTATTGGCTCCCCCAGTTGTTGTTCCTGATCTCACAGTTTCCGTATGTTGTACCTTACTTACAGCCGGTATTTGCTGTGTTAGTGGTTATTGGCTGCAGACCTTGGGCTAAGGTTCTTGTTTCATTGTAATTTATGGTAATGACTTGTAATACAATAGAATCATTGATTGCGTTCCCAGTATGGTCACCACCTCTGTACTTTGGGAAGTATATAATAGAAGTGATTAGCAATTACAGATTTTTTTTCCCCTCCTTGGGTGGTCAACCTGTGAAGGAGACATTCCCTTACCTTCCCCGCCCCCCCCCCCCCCCCCCCGACTGTTTACAGCATAATTTGAGAGTTTTGAAGGTTTTGAACGGCCTTTGGGTACCCTTAAGAATTGTCTGCTGATTGTGATGGGGATCACCATGTTGGCACACATACAGAGGGTGTTTTACCCACGACCATTTTGTCTGATCTCGAAAGTTAAGCAGAGTCAGCTTTGGGTCTTGTCTACGGTTAGACAACAATATAGGAGGACCAAGAGATTTTCCCCGAGGCTAGACAGTCATGAATGGCAGTGTGCATGGGATAGTATGGGTAAGTATCTAGGGCAGTGGGCTCCTCCAGTGCTTTGGAACTTCACCACTGAACAAGTGCAAAATCCAGAAAAATTAGGAAAACACTTAAATGAGGTGTGTTGTTATTCTGGCCATACCAGAGAGAGACAAATCATGGCAATGTGCTGGGGCTTGGCCTATGCATACAGAGCCCTGTTCAACACCATCCAGTAACTTCAAAAGGAAAACAAAATGTCTCTGGATCTGATGGCAAAGCAACCGATAATGCAACTACTCCAACTCCAAATACAGCAGTTACACCAACCCCAGTGACAAGTACAGCAGCTACCCAAACCCCGACAACAGGTACTGCAGCCACTCCAACTACAGCGATAATCATTGCAGCTAAACCAGGGGACCAATTTGTGCCAATATCGGTTGCCCCTGTACGCAAGGGGAAAAGCAAAAAAGAGGCAAGAAAGAAGAAGAAAGATGAAGAAACAATGCACTTACTACCCGGGACAGCATCTGATCAGGAGTTATTACTACATGAATCAGGGGAAGAAGAAGAGGTGACTTCTTGACCCCGGACCTCAACCGAGCTACAGAATATGCAAAGAGATTTTACCTGTCAACCAGGGGAGCACATCATTACCTGGTTGCTCTGATGCTGGAACAATGGGGCCGAAGGTCACAAACTAGAAAGTACAGAAGCCAAGCCATTTGCTAGGGAAGGGGGGATTGACAAAGCAATTGCAAAAGAGAAACAGTCCCTCAGCCTTTGGAGGCGACTCTTGGCAGCTGTGAAAGAAAGGTTTCCATACAAGGATGATGTTATGAGTCGTTCGGCCAAGTGAACTACTCTAGAGAAAGGCATCCACTCTCTGAGGGTATCAGTCATTGTGGAGATGATCTACCACAGGCCAGATGCCAGAATGCACACACAGATCCAGATGAAGTCGAATATACACGACCCATATGGTGGAAATTTACACGGAATGCACCATCATCATGTGCCTACTCACTCGCATCAATAACCTGGAATGACGTAGCACCACCAACAGTGGATGAAATGATTTGTCAACTCTGAGATTTCGAAGACAATCTCACCCCCTTTCATCATTTCAGCTGTGGAAAAACTGTCTCAGGAGTTCAAAAAAATGAGAGATGATCTAGCTGATCTATCCAGCTCCCCACGTGTACCAACCCACGTCTCAGCTATTAACAAAAGGCGTCCATCCTACTGCTTGAGAGAGAAGATATAGAAGGTATACGCCACAGACCACCCCATGGTTTTACCTGCCGAATCACAGAGAAGACATGATGAAGTGGGATGGAAAACCTACCCCCAGCTCTGGAGGAATGGGTGCATAAATTGAAGAGGAGAACAAAGGTCAAGGATGATCATCCCGTGAAAGCTGCCGCATCAGTCCCTGGTGAGCAGGTTTCCAGATGGAGTGGAAGAGCTGATTTTACTCCAGCTCCTGTGATAAAGACTAATCCCTTTGCACAAGACTTAAGTGTCCGATGTTGTGATCACTATTAGAGGGGCCGTGCTTCCAGTCAGGTGGAGGTAGGGGACAATCATATTTACTGGGCTGTGTGGATCAGATGGCCTGGCACATCAGTCCCATGGAAATATAAGGCTCTAGTAGATACTGGTGCACAGTGTACCCTGATGCCATCAAGCATCTGGAGTGACAGAAGGATCATAAGAGTTGACTGTACTGGAGGCTGAAGTCAGCCTGACTGGAGGAAGTGGCAAAAGCATCCTATTGTGACTTGTCCAGAGGCTCCATGCATCCTCAGCAGAGACTACCTCAGGAGAGGGTACTGCAAAGACCCAAAAGGTATCTACGGGCTTTTGGTACTGCTGCTTTGGAGACAGAGGAAATTAAGCAGGTGTCCACCTTGCCTGCTCTCTCAGAGGATCCTTCTGTTGTGGGGTTGCTGAAGGTTGAAGAAAAGTGCCAATTGCAACCACAACAGTGCATCAGCAGCAATATCGCACCACCAGAGACTCCCTGATTCCCCCTCCATAAGCTGATGCATAGATTGAAGAGCCAAGTCTACAAGTGATCAGTAGGACCCTCTCACCTTTTAATAGCCCCATATGGTCAGTGAAAAAGTCTAATGGAGAGTGGAAACTAACAGTAGACTATCATGGCCTGAATGAAGTCACACCACACTTGAGTGCTGCCGCAGCCGACATGCTAGAACTTCAGTATCAACTGGAGTCAAAGGCAGCCAAGTGGTATGCCACAGCTGATATTGCCAATGCATTTTTCTCAATTCCTTTGGCAGTGGAGTGCAGGCCACAGTTCGCATTTACTTGGAGGGGCGGCCAGTACACCTGGAACCAACTGCCCCAGGGGTGGAAACACAGCCCTACCATCTGCCATGGGGTGACCCAGACTGCACTGCAACAGGGGCAAGCTCCAGAACACCTGCAGTACATTGATGACATTATCATGTGGGGTGATATAGGGGAAGAAGTCAGCCCACAACACTATTCTGGGGCCTTGAGAAACAGATTTTGTGGCAACATGGCAACCCAGAATCAAGTCAGATAATGGGACTCATTTCCAGAATAACCTTATAGACACTTGGGCCAGAGTGGGTATATCAAATCCCCTACCACACACCAACCTCTGTGAAAATCAAATGGTAGAATGGGCTGTTAAAAACTACACTGAGAGCAATGGGTGGTGAGCTTTCAAACATTGGGATACACATTTACCAAAGGCCACCTGGTTGGCCAACACCAGAGGATCTGCGAATAGCACTGGCCCAGCCCAGTCAGAACTTTTACATACTGTAGAAGGGAACAAAATTCCAGTGGTGCACGTAAAGAATTTGCTGGGGAAGACAGTCTAGGTTATTCTTGCTTCAGGTAAAGGCGAACCCATTCATGGGATTGCTTTTGCTCAGAGACCTGGACCTTGGTGGGTAATGCAGGAAGATGGACAAGTCCGATGTGTACCTCAAGGGGATTCTATTTTAGGGGCAAACAGCCAATGAACTCAATTGTATGCTGTTGCCTGCTGTGTAGCACTTTTATAGCCCACCAACCATATGTCTTCAGGTCATCAGCAGCTGGCCCTGACTTCCCTGAGACCATCATCCCAACAAAGAATGAACTTTGACGAAACCAGATGAGCTCAGCATTGACCGGATGAGTTCTGCGGTGTCATCAGCAGGCAACAATCCAACACTGCACACTCTCTCCTGCTCTGAAAGACTGTTACAAGAGTTGGAGCCCGACATCATGGATCGGATGAACTCAGTAGCTTTATAGGGATTGGTCAATGCGCTAAGGAATGATACCTCTCTGTGTGTGTGTGTGTGTGTGTGTATGACAAGAGTGATGGTATATTGAAAACTGTGGCATCTGAGCATGACGTGAATGGGATGGAATAAGGGGTGGATACTGTCCTGGGTTCAGCAGTAGCAGTCATTTTTCTCCTTCTTAGTAGCTTCTGCAGTGCTGTGTTTTTGACTTTTAGCCCGGGAACAACCCTGATAACACCGATGTTTTTAGTCGTTGCTAAGTAATGTTTACTCTGACCAAGGATTTTCTGAGTCTCATGCTCTGCCAGGGAGGAGGGGAAGCAGGGACAGGACACCTGACCCAAACTTGCCAAAGAGGTATTCCATACCAGAGCATGTCATGCCCAGTATATAAACTGGGGGCAGTTACCTGGAAGGGCTAGATCACTCCTTGGGTCATGCTGGGTATCAGTCAGTGGGTGGTGAGTGGCTGCATTCTCCTCCCTTGTTATTTCCCTTATCATTATTATTATTGGTGGTAGCAGCAGTGGTTTGTGTTATACCTTAGTTACTGGACTGTTCTTATCTCAACCCGTGGGTATTACATTCTTCTGATTCTCCTCCCCATCCCTCCAGAAGCGGGGGAAGGAAAAGGGGGGAGTGAGAGTGGCTGCGTGGTTCTGGGTTGACAGCTGGGCTTAAACCTCGACACACTACAACTCTGTTAAAAACAACAACAAACAAGCAAACAAAACAACAACAACAACAACAAAAAAAAAAAAACAAAAAAACAACCAACCAAAAAAAACCAAACCCAAACACACATGAAAAACCTCAAACCCTCCAAAAAACAACAGTGAAACACCCAAACAAAAAAGCCCTAGATGTTGTATTCACTGAATACATTCAAGTAGAAACATCAAGTATCTCATGAACACTTAATTTCAAATTTAATTAACTTACTTGTACTTAGACATAATACCACAATACAGTGAAGAAGGTGGTAAGCTATGCAAAGGTATAAACCGGGCAGTCCCATCTTATCTAACTTCTTCAGTACCTGTAAAAGGGAACTAAGTATCTACTAATCACATCTGCAAATCAGAGTATACGGGGTGGTGCCAGAAACACCAGTGAAGACTGAGAAATAATGCAACGGACCTACAGAGATGGTTTGGAAATTTAAGTAATTTGGAAGAAGGCCAGGTAATACCAGGTGAGGTGATATTATGCTAAGAGGGAGTTAACACATAGGAGGAACCTGAGGGAGGCACAGAGGGAAAGTGAAGCAGGGAAGGAGAAAGAACTGTGTCTTTATGGAAGGATTCTTTTTACGGAGTCAAGATGATGACAGCTCTTATGTGTGCAGCTCAGTAAGAAGCATCTGGAATACTCCATGAGTCCTGGGAAACTGAACACCAAGTGAAGACTGAGGTAGTGAGAGAAATTAAGAGGTGAAAAAAAAAAAGCCAATCCAAAACCATATAAAGCCACTAACCTCACTGCTTTGTGTGTCCATTTACCTACTGTCAACTGCCATCTTCATCACAACATTTTCGTACATCTGTGAGGCACACGAAGCTGAGGTGCATAATCTAGGTAAATGGCAAGAAGCATGAGCAGTTAATTCCCAGGTACAGAGCCAATGAGGAAATGCATTTTTGGACCACAAAAATTTAGATACAGAAGAAAGGGATTATGATTATTTTTTTTCTGACTGTATGATTTCACTCAATTCAAACAATCTCCTAAGAAACATTTTTGAGTTTCTATTTAAACATGTTAAAGAGTTGGAAAAGATTCTAAAATACAGCAGTGGTAGACAAAAGTATACACAAGGTACACTGAACACTAGTGTTAAGAACAGAATAGAGAAAAATCCTGCATTAACTGCAACAGCCAAGCAAATAATCTGTAAGGCCTTTGCCACAACTAGTACTCTATGGCACTTTTAAGAACCATCCTTGCATTTAGTCCTCTTAATCTCATATTTAGAACGTAAAAGTGTATGTGAAAACAAAAAAACAAAAAACCAAACCCCAACAAAAAGGGGGAAAAACCAAAGCATGGAATCATTCTTGCCCAAAAGCCTTAAAAAATAGAACTTACATTTAGAAAGAAACAAAACAAAACTTAGCAGCACAACTAGATTTTTACCAACAGATCTTTATTACTGTATTGCTACCTCTTCTACATAAGATAACAGCTTTTCTCAAAATACATCCCTGGTAAGAATAAAGAATCATGCCTGAAATCTTTAGAAGAGTCATACTTGTCATAAATGAGCAACACTGCAGGAAAGTATGAAAATCCATGAACTGTATAGCCTCTTACAGTTTTGACTGGCATTCTTCTTCTCTTGCATTTCCTCCCTGCTGTGCGGCAGTGAGTGAGTGAACAGTGCAAAGCCTGGCTGCCAGAGGGGTCAACCCACCACCGTGATCCCACATACTGAGCAACCCAGCATGCTCCCAGGTGAGAGAATACAGCACCTTGACCCTCTCACTTCTTCCAAATATACTCTAAAGATAATTTTGTTTCAGTATGTGATTACAATGACAACAGAGAGAACGAAGGAGTAAGTAAGAGTAGTAAGTAACTGAGTCTAGCAATGTTTTTGTTTTTTTTTCAAAACTACCTAAATTTGAGAACTGTAAAGATGCACTAATATAGCCTGTTAAAGTGAACTTTCCAAAACCTAAGTGATGTGTTATATAATTCACTGAAACACAGAGACGACACTCTTGTGTCAGAGCAGAAGACTTCAACAAGCACCTAAAAATAACTTTCAAAAAATGAGGAAATTCACTTCCAAAGGAGCAATTCTGACTTTGCTCCTTTCATGCTGGCTGTAACCCAATTCAGCAAGAAAGAGGTTAGTCCCTGCAGGTCTGCCTAATGCACAACTAATTTCAGAGAGCAGCAATCATCAAATACCAATCTGTTCTTTATTCTATAACGGTCAGAACACAAAATGAGTTACAGGAATAGCACATGGCTGTCACGTGCACTGTAGCTGTTCAGAACACATCTGAAATGAGTTTTACTACAGCCAAAAGGTTCCTTCTCTTGGATGAGAACTGACAAAAGTCCATGGGCATAAGGCGTCTTCCAGATTCTTTACAATTAAACCTCTGGTTTTTTTATGGAAGCTCTAAGGGAAGAAAAAGAAATGGACAAAAATGATAGCAAACTAACTGTCAAAGAGAGGAAGTCAGGCAAACTCTGATTATGAAGCAAGCCCCAGAGATTCTATGACCACAAACCTTGGTGCTTAGTCAAGAGCATGGAATTAGCCTACAGCAGTGAAAACAAGTACCAGCGTAAAGATCTCCATTCTCAGAGAACAGCATCTCTTTGTCCTGAAAGGCTTCTCCAGAAGAAAACAAGACTCACTCAGCCAAGATACTTCAAGGAACTACCTATTTTCTCAGTCCTCATGACCATTCTTCATGCTTCACTCAGTAAAGTAAACTCAGTAAGTCACAACTTAAGCTGAGCTGCTTGTTAACACTGCATCTCTGCAATGTGTACATGCACCTTCATACGCTCCTGCAGATCTATGCTGTTAGTTTGTACCTGCATTCTGTCTAGAATTCTGTAGTGTTTACCTTCACCTTCTGTTCACATAGTGAAGAATGTATCAATGATCTCTGTTTGCCCGATCTCAATGTCACTTGGAGTGGGGAAGCTAGTTATCATCCTTTTGGCAATACTCATTCACAAGAGAGAAAGACTAACTGGTTGATTCACGGTGAGATTCTTCCTGAAGTTTGCAATTTCTTCCTTTCCAGTGCCTCCCTCTATCATTAAAGGCCTGCTTTGTGCTTCAGTCAGTTGTTCCTGTAGTTCCCCCAAGATGCCTAAATTGGCTTTGAAAAACGCTGTTGTCTTCACATCCTAGCTTGCACCACCTCTCAAAATATTTCTGCTGTCCCTGTGGCAAGTTTTTGACCGTGTCCTCACAGGCATTTCATTCTATAGAGTTTTGTGGGGAAAGGCTCACTTTTGCCTGGTTTTGAAGTTACTCTTGTTCGTTTTGATCCATCCAGTAAAGGAGAAACAAAAGCTGCCAGGTAAATAGGTGGCTGAGCTGCGGGAAGCTATTAATAGGCTACAGGATGTCAGGGTAGCTGAGAGAAAACAGGAATGCTTGCTCCCTGCCCAAACTGCGCAGAGTTCTCAAGCTTCCCTTGTAGCTCATGGAGGAAAGAAGGAGGCTGTTAGCTCTGGAAGCTGGGAACTGGTGAAAAAAAAAAAAAAAAAAAACAAGACAAAAAGGAGGAAAAGGACAATTAAAAGCAATGGACTTCTTCCTGAAGCTGTTGCCCCCACATGGAACCGCTCTGCTGTCTTGCAGGGGGCTCATGAGGAAACGCAGTTGCGCCTGGTGATGCACTAGTAAAGAAGATTTCTACTGGTGCTGCCAGGAAAAAGCAGCGGGTCGTAGTAGTAGGGGATTCTACTTTGAAAGGGACAGAAGCACTCGTCTGTTGGCCTGACCCAGTCTCAAGGGAGGTGTGTTGCCTACCAGGGGCACGGATCAGGGATGTGGCAGAGAGGCTGCCTGCTCTGGTAAGCCCCACGGACTATTACCCACTTCTGGTGATACATGTGGGTGCTAGGGATATAGATAGTAGTAGCCTGGGGAACATAAAGAAGGACTACAGAGCCCTGGGAGAGGTGGTTAAGGGCTCTGGAGCTCAGATAGTCTTTTCGTCTATTCTCCAGGATACAGGGGAGGACCTAAAAAAAGCTAGGAGGATTAGCCAGGTTAATAAATGGTTAAAAGGGTGGTGTCATAGTCAGGGGTTTGGGTGTCTTGAACATGGGACCCAAGTTTGTAGGCCAGGTCTAGCGGGGGCTGGTGGAGCTGGTCTGAAGAGCAGTTTCGGTAGGAGGCTTGCCAGACTGGTCAAGGAGGCTTTAAACTAGATGTGTTGGGGGAGGGGGGCATCATTCCATCCCAACATACCCAGTCAGCTGCCAGCGCCTATAATAAATGCTTGGAGCAATGCAGAGATATTCCAGCTGCTCCAGCCAATGAGCCAGCTTCATTTGGAGCTCGGCTCAGATGCCTTTATACAAATGCCCGTAGCATGGGGAGCAAACAAGAGGAATTAGAGATGTATGCTCATCTACGGGGGTATGATATAACAGGCATCACAGAAACCTGGTGGGATGGCTCCTATGACTGGAGTGTTGGAATGGAAGGTTACAGACTCTTTAGAAAAGACAGGCCTGGCAGGCGCGGAGGGGGAGTTGCCCTTTATGTTAGGGATAGGCTGGAGAGTATCGAACTCTGTCTGGGGACAGGTGAGCAGTTAACAGAGATCTTATGGGTTAGGGCTAAAGGGAAAACAGCAATGGGAGACATTACTGTGGGGATCTGTTATAGACCACCTGATCAAGAGGAATCTGCAGATGAAGCACTCCATAGGCAGACAGGAAAAGCCTCACGCTCACAGGCCATTCTTCTCATGGGTGACTTCAACCACCCTGACATCTGTTGGAATGACGGTACGGCCCGGCACAAGCAATCCAGGAGGTTCCTCAATTGTGTGGAAGACAACTTCCTTCTGCAAGTAATAGAGGAGCTGACAAGGAGAGGTGCCATGCTTAACCTTGTGCTCACCAAGAGGGAAGGGCTCGTTGGAAATGTGGCGCTCCAGGGCAGCCTTGGATTCAGCAACCACGAGAGGGTTGAATTTGAGATCCTTAGGACAGTGAGAAGAGGGTGCAGCAAGCTCACTGCCCTAGACTTCAAAAAAGCAGACTTCAGCCTCTTCAGGAACCTGCTCAGTAAGGTTCCATGGGATATAGCCCTAGAGGGCAGGGGGGCTCAAGACTCTTGGTTGGTCTTCAAGGATCACCTGCTACAAGCTCAGGAGTGTTGCATCCCAACTAGAAGGAAGTGCAGCAGGAGGGCCAGGAGACCTCCTTGGATGGATAAGGAGCTCCTGAGGAAAATTCAAATGAAAAAAGAGTTTTATAGAAAGTGGAAGCAAGGACAGGCGGCCTGGGAAGAGTACAGGGTTATTGTCTGGGAAGCTAGGGACCAGGTTAGGAAAGCTAAGGCCCAGTTAGAATTAAACTTGGCTAGGGATATTAAGGATAACAGGAAGGGATTCTACAGGTACATAGCAAATAAAAAACAGATTAGGGAGAACGTAGGCCCCCTCAGGAAGCTCTCAGGTGAACTAGCTACACAGGATTTGGAGAAGGCTGAGGTTCTGAATGACTTCTTTGCCTCGGTCTTCTCTAGCAAAGGCTCTGACCGCACCACCCAAGTCTTGGAAGGCAGACGCAGGGACTGTGAGAATGAAGACCTTGGGCCCACTGTAGGAGAGGAACTGGTTCGAGACCATCTTAAAAATCTGAACGTGCACAAGTCCATGGGTCCTGATGAAATCCATCCGCGGGTCCTGAAGGAGCTGGCAAATGAAGTTGCTAAGCCGCTGGCCATCATATTTGAAAAATCATGGCAGTCAGGTGAAGTTCCTGATGACTGGAAAAAGGGAAATATAACCCCCATTTTCAAGAAGGGGAAAATGGATGACCCGGGGAATTACAGACCAGTCAGTCTCACCTCTGTGCCTGGCAAAATCTTGGAGCAGATTCTCCTGGAAGGCATGCTAAAGCACATGAAAAACAACAAGGTGCTTGGTGACAGCCAGCATGGCTTCACTAAGGGGAAATCCTGCCTGACCAATTTGGTGGCCTTCTATGATGGGGCTACAGAACTGATGGACAGGGGTAAAGCAGCTGATGTCATCTACCTGGACTTGTGTAAAGCGTTCGACACTGTCTCACACGACATCCTTGTCTCTAAAGTGGAGAGACATCAGTTTGATGAATGGACCACTCGGTGGATAAAGAACTGGCTGGATGGCCGCACACAAAGAGTTGTGGTCAATGGCTCATTGTCCGTCTGGAGACCAGTTACGAGTGGTGTCCCTCAGGGATCAGTGTTGGGACCGGTCTTGTTTAACATCTTCATCGCTGACATGGACAGTGGGATTGAGTGCGCCCTCATCAAGTTTGACGATGACACCAAGCTGTGTGGTTTGGTTGATACACTGGACGGAAGGAATGCCATCCAGAGGGACCTTGACAAGGTTCTGAGGTGGGCTGATGCCAACCTCATGCAGTTTAACCATGCCAAGTGCAAGGTCCTACACCTGGGTTGGACCAATCCCAGGCACAGCTAAAGGTTGGGCAGAGAAGAGATTCAGAGCAGCCCTGCGGAGAAGGACTTGGGGGTGCTGGTTGATGAGAAAATGCACATGAGCCAGCTTCAGTGTGCGCTTGCAGCCCAGAAAGCCAACCATATCCTGGGCTGCATCAAAAGGAGCGTGACCAGCAGGTCGAAGGAGGTGATCCTGTCCCTTGACTCTGCTCTCGGGAGACCTCACTTGGAGTATTGTGTGCAGTTCTGGTGTACTCAACATAAAAAGGACATGGAACTGTTGGAACAAGTCCAGAGGAGGGCCACGAGGATGATCAGGGGACTGGAGCACCTCCCGTATGAAGACAGGCTGAGAAAGTTGGGGCTGTTCAGCCTGGAGAAGAGAAGGCTGCGTGGAGACCTCATAGCAGCCTTCCAGTATCTGAAGGGGGCATATAGGGATGCTGGGGATGGATTCTTCATTAGGGACTGCAGTGATAGGACAAGGGGTAATGGGTTCAAACTTAAACAGGGGAAGTTTAGATTGGATATAAGGAGGAAATTCTTTCCTGTTAGGGTGGTGAGGCACTGGAATAGGTTGTCCAGGGAGGTTGTGAATGCTCCATCCCTGGCAGTGTTCAAGGCCAGGTTGGACGAGGCCTTGGGTAATACGGTTTAGAACGAGGAGTCCCTGCCCATGGCAGTGGGGTTGGAACTTGATCTTAAGGTCCTTTCCAACCCTAACTATTCTATGATTCTATGACTCTATGACTGTGACAGATTTACCCAAATTCTGAAAAGCAAAATGGCAATCCTGATGAGAAATGAGCAAGTCTGCTGCTGGGTTGTGATCTCTCAGTTTCTAGATGCTTGCTTATGCTTCCCAGAGTATCCTGGAAATAGGGAGGTAGAATTTATCCCCTCTCAGACTGTGAACAACTGGGTTTGGATGTTTATAGAAGATAGTCAGAGAGAGCATGTGAGGAAGCAAGAGTGTCAAGCTGTGCACACCTGCTTCTCCAGGCCTAGATCAGTCTCCCAGTGAGATCTGTAAAGCATGCAATGAGCTCAAACAAGGAAGAGGAAGAATGCGGAAGAGGAAGAATGCAGAAGAGGAAGGCCTGTGGACACAGCTGAGTGTGTAGACTGCATACACTAGCCCTCATTGTTTACTTTGCTATAGTGTTACACAATGACAAAAGGATGGGAAGGGAGATCTCCAGCAGGAACAGTAACATGTATATTTCATCTGGAAATGGAGGGTTTTCCACACTAGATCAGGAAAGTATCCTATCCGAGGTGCTCTCCTCAGTTTTGATTAATGCCCTGCATTTCATAGGAAACAAGGACAATAAAATTTATGTTGTTAATGAAATATTCTGCATAGAACATTAAAATTCTTATTCTCTACTGTATTTTGGCTGAGGTAATGTGGACCACAGCATCTTTTAATACTAAGCAGGATTACATAATGCACTGGTAAAAATAAAAATACCTGACCATGTTTATGCAACAGCTGCCTTTGTGACAGCAATGCAGGAAGTGAATAAATGGTCTGAACTTATGTCATTGCTGACATAAGGTAGAGAACTGACTTAATAGTGGTAAACAGCAAATGTGAGTTACTCTAAGGCCAGAGTGACAAAGGGCACTGTATCCATCATACATTCCATTCTTACACAAAGTCTGGAAAAACCCTCCTTTCCAGGAGGAGGAGGAAAACGAACATAGCAAAAAGATAGGTGGTGGATTCTTCTCTACGTGCAAAGTTTTGGTGTATACCGATTCATACAAGATGGATACAGTGCTAATGTAAACCAGCCCAAGCACCTCCAAAAGGAAATTAAAGAAAATACAACAAGGTCAGACACTTTGAAAGGCCTGCAGCCACAAAACAGTAAGCCATGCATTTAAAAAAAAAAAAAAAAAAGCAAAGTTTATAGTGTTATTTACATGACACCAAAAAAACATACAGTGAAAAGTGACAGCTGCTGTACATATTTCTCTTATCATAACTCCTAAAAAGCTTTCAAACTTTAGAACCAAGGTGGGGAAATAAAAAAGTCTCTGGATTTCCCAAGAGTGAGTTTTGGAACAGAGCTCACTCCCAACTTCCTCAATAACAGGAAAGTAGCTAAGCCACAGGGAAGTAAATGGAGAAGAGGATCCTGTGTTATAAATCTTTCCTGCCTGGTCTCAGCCTCTCAAGCATAATAACTATTTTACAAAGCAGAGGTAGAGTTTGTAATATTCTTCAGAAGCACTGATCAACTCAGAGTGAAAACAGGTTTAGAAGCAATCCTTGATGTAGCACAGACATATTCATTACTCTAACAGATGGAGGGAAAGACTGCCCCTTTCTACCTCTTTTATTGTGGACTTGGTAGCAAGAACTTCTACTGTTTGAGCAAATCTTGTACAATTCCTCCCCTTCCTACACCTGCTCTAATTTCTCATGAGCTCTGTGACTGTCACAGCAGCACTAGTCTTCACCATGGCCCTTTGTGCCCTTTCTCGTAAGACGGAAAAAAAGCAAATGCATTACAGGTTGCTGAGGTATGCCTCTATGAGCAGGCACAAGAGCTGTCAGCTGAAGTTTGCTTTATTTTCTGGTAAAAGAATCTAATTTATTCAAAAAAGTGGAAGAAGGTTAAGGCTATAACAACAGCTGTTATGTAAGGATTGAAGTTAAAGAGCAAATGCTTATTAAAAATTAAAAAAGCTTTGTATCAGCAAACTTTATTACCATTATCTCTAGTCAGTCTCATCCAAGACAGTTTATGCTCGAGGTAAGAGTGCACAGAAATTAAGTTTCCCTCAACTGCGATACATTCAGATATGTGGTCTAAATGCTAATGATTATTTTAATTATTATCTTGTATTTTTTATTTGTGCCTATGTCTTCTGTACTGCCAGGCAGGGTCACATCAAAACACCAGTTACAACCAAACTGTATCTGGCATTACAGTAAATGTACTAATGTGAATTAAGAGGACTGATAGCTGAAAATGGGTCTATTCTTACAGCTGACCTCTGCCGTATTTCCAACTGGCGATGCCAGTAAAATGACAATCAAAATCGAATGGTATAAATTCTTTATGCTCAGGTAAAATCTGGCAAAAAAAAAAAGGCCATTTTAAAATGATGTCAACACCATATCCTCTGCAGTCAGCACTTTAACACAAGTGCAGGCAGAATTTGTTAAATAGTTTTAAAAAAGAAGGCATTTTTAGTTAAGAAATTCAAAACACTGTATTAATTTCCACTACATAACCACTGTAAAAATTTTCTTAACACTTTATATAAAATAAGCTTGTTATTGTTTCTCTTGTATTACTTGTGGGGATGGAAGTCATTAGAAGCTAGGGAGAAGTTTTCACATTGAAGAAAAACAGATTTATTCTGACAAAGGTTTTGTTGTGGTTCATTTTTAAGAATACATTTCCCTGTAACTCTTTACATCCTTCACTAATTTAGCCTTCCTAGTAAGTAAAAATTCCTTCTCGTTTTTAAAGTTTCAATGGTCAGCTCAGTCAAGTCATTCATCTCCCCTGTGTGTCCAATACATGAACTCTTTCATTCTTCCACTGGAGCTGTCATTCCCATTAGCTCATGTCTGAAAACTTCATATCCAGGCCGCTTAACTACTACCCAGTGCCACCAGTGCTTCCTCTCCACATAACCTACGTGTAGCTCCAAAACACAGGACAACAACCTCAGCATGCAACTGAGACTGAGAATTTTTAAGACTCAAATCTGAGATACTCAGTGAGCCACTTACTCACTCCCAGTTTATACAAAACAAAAGGCATTTATGGTGCAGAAAAAAAAGTGACCAGAATTATGTTCAAAGTTGCTGCTTCTCCCAGTTAAGATCACGCAGAGGTTAAACAAGCAGGACAGGAACACTTACAATCCAAAGCCCAACATCCATGTTAAAACTTTGGTTAAAAAAGGTCGTGTTCACACAAGCTGGCTGTCTGAGGTTTCCCTAAATAAATACTCGTCCCGTTATAAAGCAGGAAAAAAAGAAGCTTTAGTTGCAGGCAACAGGAAGTTGGGGGAAGCCATAAATAAAGCACATCCCACTGCCGACCATCCGCTCCCTTGCTGCCTTACCTGGGGGTTTCATCCTCAGCCCTGCAACGAGTACACACAGCGGGCACGACGCGCTTCCGAAAACACCACTTTGGGCACAAAAGCAAGCCGGCCGGAGCAGCCCTCCAGGCTTTCCTCGGCTGACTCCTACTCCTCCTCCTCCTCCTCCTCCTCCTCCTCCCCCCCCGCCCCCATCCCGGCCGAGCGCAGCACTGCCACAAAAGCAAAGCTGTCGGCCAGGAAAAACTCACAACGCGGCCGCGATGTGTCCACAGCACAGCGGTTGCAGCCAAATGAAGTTATGCGACTACGACAGGGAGGAAGGCAGGCCGGTGTAAATAAAGATGCCTAGTACTCTATCGTCGTGCCCACACAGCTGCAGCAGGACGCAATAATAGTTCTATCCTTCTTTTAGCACACAAATAAACCTGATAAACTCACCTAGGACACAAACGGTTTGGGTTTTCACCCCGAGCTGTATTTTCGGCTGCCGGTTTCGTGTTGTGCCGGCACGGAGAGGATGGACTTCGCCCCCAAAGTCTCCCAGGCAGCCCTATACACAGCCACAAGTTGTTTCAGCGATTGTGCATTTCTCCTGGAAAGCCCTTGTGCACATGTGTATACATACTGGGGAGAGGAAGGGGGTGAGAGCCAAATGGCCTCTCTCAGAGTGGCCAGTCTGGCAACTACTCCTTCAAGTACTCTGTAAGTGGCAAGCTCCCTGACCGGCAGTAAACTTACTTTCTTCAAACTGGAGAAAAAACTCCTCCCGCTCTATCCCCTTGCCTCTTTCTTCGTCTACAAACCACAGGCTATTCTGTATTCCCTGTAGGTAGAAGCATGAATACCCATCAACACGTCTCTCACCACGTACCTTCAACTATCAAAGTCTAATACTGGAGAGGCACTTTGCTAATTCTGCTTTTTTGGCCAGTGCTTTCTCTCACTGCTTTTTGTGCAGCCCTCCATATTTCTGCAGATACTTATTTCTGTTTTATTTGCAATTTGTACAGAACATCACAAAATTTCATAGAATACTCACTACTTGTGAGAGTTTCTGTTTTCCTGTTTCTTTATGAAAGCTCCACATGAACAGGAAACCTTATGGCAATCTCTCTCCTCCCTTTTGTTAAAAACCACTCCTGCTGACTGCCTGGGAAGCAAAAACAAGTCCGTCCTGAGTTCAAAGGCATTTCTGCATTCCAGTTGTTTCTCTGACAATGCTATTTCACAGAGCAGCCATATTTTTTTCCCCAATACAAAGCAGCAAACTGCACTTAAAAAACCCCCACGTGCACAAGAAACAAAGGTTCTTGTATCAGCTTAACAAAGCCGTTACCTTAATAAACTGCTTACTTGTCCCATTAGCAGTGAGCAGAGCATCTCAGGTCTAACAAACTTTGCAGTTTTTAAATCAGTGCAGTTTAATGAAACATTAGCTCATTTCACAACCAGAGTCTCTGAAGCATAGGAAATACCTCAGCTTCAGTCTTCTCTGTGAGCAGATCCCCCTGTCCTCAACTGGTGTATGATGAACATGTGACAGCAGGACTTCTCCATCAAGACTCATCAATAACAGCTTTCAGGATGACCGAAACCACAGATTACTTTACATCTCAGTGATACTTTGCAGACCTTATCTAGAGGCTGGAGAGCATTCCCTTTGCATATTATATTTCCAGATTAGCAGAAAATTTATTTTCAGGTGCTTACATTTGTAGTAAATTTGTAGTACATTTCTTAAATAACAAACCTACAATAATAAACATGCACATCCAACAGAAAACAATACACTCCACAGTTCAACAGGGTTAGAAGTCACAGGTTATAAACAGAGGAGAATGGGAAACAACTATTTTAATGTAAAGACATGCATGTTTTTGCAGTGCTAAGTATCAATTTGATAAAAGACTACAAATTAAAACACATCACTTTCCCATATAAGGAGCATCCAGAGCATACTATAAGAAGTGTAAAAGCACACAAAAAGATACTCTTCTGTGAAGTAATAGAGTTCTTAAGCCTAAATCTATAGTTGTAATTATCATTAATGAAAAAAATAAGTGCGAGACATGACATATACAAGATTATTCTAATGCTCATCAGAAGACTAATAAAATGGACATGTATCATTGCCAATACTCAGTTTACAGATGTCATCATGCTAAAATCCATTCGAAACAGTTCTGAATTGCAGATCCTAACAACACAGACAACTTCAGTACGTTGCAGTGTAGACTGTCATGCTACTATTCACGTTTGAACCTTTATAGTTGAAAATACATCTTACTTGTCACTGCTGCTTGCAAACCTTTGCCTAGAAAGGCAGCTAACTAGTGGTCAGACTAATGTCTCTACCAGGAAAAAAATACTACAGAGTGGCTTCATGTGGAAGGAAGCCACTTAGTTTGCAGAAATCATCACAAAAAAATCTGCATTAATTGGTACTCACAAGTTTGGCTTGAATATTAATGATAAATTTAAATTTTGAGATATTTTACTGAAAACTGAATTCCCTAAATACATACACTTGTCCATAAGAGTTAAACACTGGAATGCATGAATACTTTTGTACAGATACATGTTCCTGTTATAAGCAGTAATTTGGAAGTTTGATTAAATACCATAAAGAAAAGTGAATTTTGTTCATTATTTCAAGATTAGAAATATATTTAAACAAAAGGAATTATTTGATGATAATTACATTAAAGAATGGCTGCTAGCCATCTTGCGTGTCACGGAGCTTCCTTGGACAGATTGTTTTTGAAGTTCCTAACCTCATCCAGCAGTATATGAATGGCATATAGTAGTCATTCTAGGTTTATGTCTCCAAGTCATTGTTTCACAATACATTCTACAGCTGTCCTGCCTTGCACGCTTTTACCATTACATGATTTAAAACCAAACCAAAACATGTTATTCATGTAGTCTTGCTGTTCTATTACACCAGTATTAAAAGCACAGGTATCCCCAGTTAATTTTTCACAATTTCTCTGTAATAGCTCTGTTGCAAAGCTTTTTCAGACTCTGCCGTGCCTCAAGTGCCATGCTACCATTGAGTTATGCATCTGTGATGCTTTCAATTCCCTTCTTCATAACTGATACCAGCATGCCTCTGCAGCCCTGAGGAGCTCTTCTGGATTTGTCATCAAACTGTGGAATTTTAAAAGGTGGTTTAACTGATGTGCAGTTTCTCAGGATTTATCAGTTTCGGACACTAGTGTGTTCAAAAGCTTCTTTCTGTTGTTTTTAATCCCTTTTGTGCTATAAATAAGTAAGAAACTAACTGAAATCAGTTGAATAAAGTTGCTTAAACTGCTTCCTAGTAACTAAAGTGAAAACACTCCGATATCCCCATGTAAATGTATCCTGAGAGACACAAGGTTCTGACTGGCACGTTGACATCATCAAAGCACTTCAATAATAAAGTGTTCTTAAAGAGTCAGACACAAAAGAGGTAGGCACTCCTGACAATGGTTTATGCCACCAGGAACAACCAATTCTCATACTTCAAACAGAGCTTCTGAAGGAAAATTGAAAAAGTTCACATTTATAGTTCAATGAAATGACCAAAGCCAATGAGCATGCAAGCACATGGGTTATGGCACACCAGCCTTTGAAGCACTCACATTTGATAGATACTTGACACGAAACACAGGCAGGCACCCTGCCAATGGGCTGTAAGGAGCTACAACCACCTCCCCATTTATCCAAAATGTAGCCATTTACAGCTAACAAATAAGTAAATAATGATACCAGAATAATCCCTGGGCACTTTGCAGAAATGGTAAGCTCAAAAATAGCCTCTCTATTGTAAAATAGCAAATATTTTTACTTTAAGCCTTCTTCCTACTCTTCTAAAGGCAAACTGAATTTTAAAGATTTTTATAACTGTTACTTTTTAAATCTGTCCTTTTTGTTTCAGAGAAACTAAATTTATATCCAGCCAACTACCTTAAATGTTCAGCTAAACCATATAAACAAAACCAGCACGGGGTGTCAGAGAAAAATAAAAGGAAGAGCTCTATATCCAGATTTCCTTTGGATAAGCTGTAACATATTTGTCAGACAATAATCAGAAAGATGTGCTGCTGTACCAAAAGCCTATTATGGGCAGTGCTCCTGAATTACATTAGAACAGTTAGCAGCTTCATCTGACCTATTTATGTTCCCTCTTTTAATGGGCATAGCTGATTCCAGAGAAGAGCTATGAAGACCATCTGTTGGAAAGGTATTTTTAAAATGTTTGGAACATATAAAAGATAACAGTGACTGCAGTATTTATTAATTTTTCCATTAAAAATAAGACTTTGCAGTAATTTTCAATGAGCTTTATTAAGTAAAATTTATGTATCTCAAATGCAGTTGTTGGAGGAAAACACTCAACAGACTCATCATCCCATCCCAGACCCTGCAAGGTAGGAGGTAAATCTACAGATACCAGCAAACTAATCAATATTACATGAATGATCACTCCACCCACAGCAACCCATTTGAATTGCTTCAAGTAAAACTAAGTATTCTAACAGAGAGATAAATTGGGGCAGGGCAGTAAGTGCATACAGTGGTGCTGCCTGAAACCTTATTAAAATGGGAGCAGTGCTTTGACATGCATCCCATTTTTCAACAATTAGTCTCTTTGTTATTTTTATGTATGTGCATTCATGTAAGAGCTTTTACATACTTTCATGCATACAAACTCTGCCTGAAAACCTAGCCTTTCTATTCTCTCAGTAATTCTTACGCAAACAGTGTAAAACTTTTGCTCCTCTGGCCTTCAGATCTGGCCTGAAATTGCCTGCACAAGTAAATTCATGCCTGCAACCAGCAATTGTAAAAATAAAGGGAGAGATGAAGATTTACCGGAACAGGTGTAGGACTGCTAATACATATCTGAGCTGGTTTTGCATTATTTTCAAGTATACAAGATACATCTGAACCAATATTTTGTCCAATCCTGACCTGTACTCTGAAATTCCAGTGACAGAAACAGACTTAAGTGTTCATTTCAACCCAACCAACATCATAGAGAAGGCATCTAAGCAACAGCAGTTTACTGCAAACTGACCCATCTACATTGTCCTTAATTCCGCATTAAGAATACAACATACGCAATATATAATAATATACACAATACGTAAGAATAATTCTGCATAACAGAATTCTGCAGTGTGTTTTTCTTACTCCTCTTTCTAAATCTGAGTGAAGTGCTGCTCAATTTAAAACAGGTTCTACCGATTTAGCTTAAATTAGTCAATAATGCCTTAATTTCTAATTCAAAATTCTGTAATTTTCAATTCCCCTCCCTCCTCCTAAATTAAGTCTGTCAGACAAATATGTAATTTTTAAAGTTCCATTTTGCTTACCACACTGACCTATGGGAAAGCTCTTCAGGTGGAAGGCAGGCAGCTCTGTAACAGTGTGAGCCACATATGGATGCAAGCTGATTTAGGTGTGTCAGTGAGAAACAAGTATAGACAATGATTGCATGGAACAGCTGGTTGCATTACAGTCACAGAATTTAAAACCAGAAGAAACAAGTGATGATCTAATCTGACCTCCTGCATAACACAGGCTGTATAACCCCACCTAGCAATTAACCTGCCTCTGTGACAAGTCTGATACGGTAACTCAGCAGCACTGGTTTTGCCAGATCCATTTTGAAACATTCACCTACAATGCTAATTTGAAGCATGCTGCATCAGCCAGATTTTGCACCTCCCAATATTCTTCCCAGAAGACGGAGGGATGTAATCTTCTTGATCCAGAGATTACTGCTCCGCATCACCAGTCCCTGACTCTGCTGACGGAGCAGTCCCTTGCCAGCGTGAACAAAGCAGATAATTAGCTCATAGAATTGCTCAGCAATGCAATTGTGTGCCTAGTGCCTGGTGGAGCACATGCACTGGATGCAACACCCAGGCATTAGCAACAACAATTGCAACAGTCCAGACAGCAGGGAAAGCCTTCACGCCTTCACTGTTTTAGCTCAAGGACTTGTGTCCTGCTTCAGGGTGAATGCCTGGGGATTACCCAGGGAAGTTCCCTGCCTGACTTCAGGGCTGCCACAAGCCTTGTGAGAACAAGGTATCCTGTAAGTGTAACACCTCAGTGAAATAACCTGAGCAAAACATTTATTCAACCTGTAAATTTCAACCCAACAGCTTGCCCAGAGAAGCTGTGGCTGCCCCATCCCTGGCAGTGTTCAAGGCCAGGTTGGACAGGGCTTTGAGCAACCTGGTCTAGTGGAAGGTGTCCCTGACCGTGGCAGGGGGGCTGGAACTGAATGAGCTTTAAGGTCCCTTCCAACCCAAACCAGTTGATGATTCTATAATTCTAACTGATTTTGGCATTGTCAAAGAAATTATTCAGATACACTAACAGACACCTATTCTTTCAATAAGAACACCTTAGTAAGATTTACATCACAGATGTTTTGTAAATACAAAGACATTTTTGTGTCACACAGACAAAACCAATTAGATCGACAAGATGACATTATTTCATTTTATATTTATCATTAAATTAGGCTTTATATATATTTAATCTCATACTTGATTATTGCAGCCTATTTGTTTGATAGCCTGAGCCCATATAAAAATAGATTTAAAATCAAGATTTAAACTCTTGCTTTCTTTAGAACACAGGATTTTTAAATGAATTTATTTTAATTGGTATATTTCACAAATCTACAAGATTTAAAAAGAAAGCTCCTGCCCTCCCCCCTCATCCCCCCGAATTTAATGCATTCCTTGTAGGCATTCAGATACCGAGAAAACTCTCCCAGAAAAGCATTTGCTTTCTGACTGCAACCTACACACTCTCTGCCCAGAATTTGCTCTTTCAGTATTCATCATCAGGCAAAACAAAATAAAATAACCAAAGTGGTCTACCTCAGAAATTTATATGCCAGCTAATTATTCCTCCTGCCTTTTCAAGTGCAGTAGTAATCAGTAGATCAAGCATTTTGCACACTGTACATATCTTCCTAGTCATTTCACACAATAAGAACTTTTTGGAAGAGCTGCAGCACTATGAATAGGTTGTAATGCAGAAGCAAAACACATAGCTGAAGTGCTGTTATAGTTAGAAAAACACAGTGCTGTAACTGTACCCTTCAGCTCAGTGTACCTTCTCCTTCTGCCTCCTCAGGTAACAACAGCTTAACTGTACTGCTAAAGAAAAGAGGATTTTCTGCCACCCCCCCCCGGTATAAACTAGTGCATAAGCTAAATGTTAAATTCTTCTTCATTTATCACTAACAAAACCACCACTCAGGTTCTAAAAGCAGAATTGTTTCTGCAAGACATGAACAAAACCACCATCTGCCTTTTGTATTCTAGGTCACCTTTCTGAGTTACACACACTGTCTACATGTTTAATACAGAGACAGAAGAGCAAAGATAAAATCTTCAGCAAAATACAAGGGCTTTTTTGCTTTACTGATGCATAAAGTTGCCATGTTTTTTTGGCAACTTCCAATCTGACACCCATCACAATGAAGGACAAAGTATTTGAGGTCTCTGTATGCTGGAGACACTTCTGCCTATCCCTGTTCAACGTCTTACTCAGTCCACCATAACTTTCTGAAGAATGCTCCATCATAACTGTCTGGAGAATGTTTTCAGCATTTATCAGCCACATGGCCAGCTTATAAATGTATACTAATTACAAGTGTATGAACTACAGACAAGTGCAGTGTAGTCTTTATCGTACAACATATATACAAAAATATAATACAATACAATACAAAATAGTATTCCTGCATAAAATTACTTGTTTTCTAAACACCAAAACACGTCTTGGTTAAGACAGTAATACTAACATCCCCACAACCTTGCTTTTTCAACAGTGCATCTGTTTAAAACTATTCCTCCATCAGAAATGTGGCACATTGTGTGATATCATGAAACTATGGAATAAGTAAAACTTAAAGGGATTAAAAAAATTAGAAGCTGGAATAATATTTGGATAACTTTCTACAATTGAATAGTGACCTGTGATGAGAGCATTATACCGGAATATTCTCCCTTAAGCCATATTGCCTGTTGGCCCATAAAACCACGTCTCTATTTGCTTAAGGATTATATGCCCTGCTGCATCACACAGGTAAATCTAAGCCTAAATCAAAGTCATTTGTTTGTCATCCAAACCTATTATTGCAAAAATATTTTCCCATTACAAATAGCCTCATTTTAGAGTAAATTTCTCACTGGTGTCTAAGAATTAGTCCCTTTTATATTGTTGCATGCGTACAATTACTGTTACAGAGATCTCCCCACTGATTTTCCTCTTATGTTGTCTCAAAGACTTTCCCAGAATTATTTCAGTACTTCCATCCATGTAAAGCTGATTTGTCTGCAGGTACACTAAACTTAACACTCAGATGCACCCTGGCTCCTGAACACGTTTCCTCCAGTCAGCAGACACATTAATCTTACTTCAAAATATCTTAATGAAAAATTGCTTATAGAGTTACGACTCTCTCCCCCTAACTGCCTTCCACCTGAACAACCTTATGTCTTGAGTTTGGAAAGTAAATTGCTTTTCTAAAGATTTTGAGAAAATTAACCCCTGCTGCTCTTTTCTGTCATTGCTAGGCAGTTCTCATTTACAACATACCTAGCAGTTCTAGTAAAATCTTTATTAATTTATATTTATTTATTTATTATAAATATGCATCAAAGGTAGTATTTCATCATAACATTAGCCCTTAGAAAAAAAAACAAAACAAAAAAACAAAACAATCACGGAATGACCAAATGGTTGAGAACAGAGGGGACCCCTGGGGTTCATCCGGTCCAACCGCCTGCTCAAGCAGAGTCCCCTGGACCTGGCTGACAAGGACTGCGTACAGACAGCTTCTGAGTATCATCAAGGATGGAGACTCCACAACCTCTCTGGCAATCTCTGTCAGTGCCTGGTCACCCTGGTATCCTGGCTGGATACGAAGCCACGCTACTACTCCTCAGCTGGTCAGAGGGAGAAAAATATGACAAAAGGCTCATGGGTCAAGACAGAGACAACTCACCAGTTACTGTCACAGGCAAAACAGACGTGGTTTGGTGAAAATAATTACTGCCAATCACAAGATAGGATAATGAAAAATAAATCTAGAAAACATCTTCCTCCCACTTCCTGGGCTCAGCTTCACTCTTGGCTTCTCCATCTCCTTCCCCTGCCAAAATGTTTAGGAGGATGGAGAATGAGGATTGTGGTCAGTTCATCACACATTGTCTCTGCTGCTTCTTCCTCCTTTATGCTCTTTCCCTGCTCCAGGATGGGGTCCCTCCCGTATGAGACAGTCCTTCACAACCTTCTCCTACATGAATCCTTCCTGTGGACTACAGTTCTCCACAAACTGCTTCAGGATGGGTCCCTCCCATGGGGTACACTGTGTTCTGTATACTGTTCCTTTAGGAACAGGCTGCTCCACCATGGATCCTTGAGGGGTCGCAAGTCCTGCAGGAAACCTGCTCCAGGACGAGCTTCCCAAAGGATCACAGCCTCCTTCAGGCATCCCTCTGCTTTCACAGGCTGCAGGTGGAATCTGCGCCACCACGGACCTCCGTGGGCTGTAGGTAAAATCTGCTCCACCATGGATCTCTCTGGGCTGCAGGGGCACAGCTGCCTCACCACGGGCTCCAGGGAGCTTCTGCTCCAGTGTCTGGAGCACCTCCTCCCCTCCTTCTGCAGTGACACTGGTGCCTGTGGGGCTGCTTCTCTCACATATTCTCACTCCTCTCTCCCAGCTGCTGTTGCACAGCAGTTTTTCCTCCCCTTCTAAAATACATCATCCCAGAGGTGCCAGCACTGTCACTGATGGGCTCATCCTTGGCCAGTGGCGGGTATGTCTTGCTGCAAGCTGGCCCTGGTTCTGCTGGACATGGGCTGCTTCCAGCAGCTTCTCACAGAAGACAGCACTGCAGCACCCACTGCTACCCAAGCCCTGTCACACAAACCCAATGCACACCCTCACAGGAAAAAAGTCTTTCCTCACGTTCAGGAGGAACCTGCTGTGTTTCAGTATGTATCAAAACTGTTAGGAACAATACTGAGGTGATGCAGTATGATCTCTAGTGAGCTACAGACATACAATATCACAAAGCTGTACCTGAGTAAAATATCATACATTACTAAAAATCAAGGAATTAACATTAAAAACTCAACAACTTGTTCTAGTTAGAGGCTTTCCTCCATCACCATATATTACAGCAGATGCAGCAAACAACTTTTCATCTTTTAAAATCTTTATAGTTAAAAACAATGTTTTTTGTTCTGTTTAAATGAAAGTGACAGTGAAACATTTGGAAGTCCATACCACAACCCCTTTTTAGGCCTTTATCTGTAGAGTCAGAACATATTCTAAAAGAAGGTGGAACTAAACACATTTTGTTAAATATGACGATATCTATACAGTTGTTTAACTGCAGTAGGCAGCTAAGCACTGGACAGGTGCTCACTCATAGGACAGGGTAAGAAATAAGGAAGAATAAAAGCAAGAAAACTTGCGGGTCAAAATAAAAGGGTTTAATAAATAATAAATAAATAAATAATTTAATAAATAAGTGAATCAATGGCATTTTTGCTGGCCACATCCCACGGAAGACCCATGTCCAGCCAGTTACCAAGCAAGAGACAGCTAACCCCCTCAAATGCTTTTCTCTTCCTTATTATGGCTAATAATGGTATGGCATGGAATATCTCTTTGGTTAATTCAGGTTACTTGCCTGGTTGTGTCCCCTCCCAACCTCTTTCAGACCCAAGCAATGTATTCACTGGGGCAGGCAGAGTGAGAACCAGAAAATCAAGGCCTTGCTCTGTGCAAGCAACTGTTCAGCAACAGCTAGAACATTAGTGTGTTACCTGCACTGCTTTGGTTAAAAATCTAAAACACCATACAAGCTACTATGAAGAAAATTAAGTCCATACCAGCTACGCCCTGTACAGTAATGAAAAATTAATGCAGACAGATCACATGCTAAGACAACAATACCTGCAATTGTAAAATAAAGTAAGAGAAAATGTTAAGAAAATCTGTTTTAAAAATGTTTCTGGGAAAAGGACTGAACAAACACAAAACCCAACATTCTAATCTGAGGGTGAGGCTATTAAATGATAACTAACTCAGGTATGCAAAGACATTAGTGAGCTAAAAATAAAACACAGATGAATGGCAAAGACAAGCCAAGACTACAATAAGAAAAGTAGTTAGACTATAAAAGAGCTGACTGTTAAGGAAATCCTGGCTGTTAAGGAAAAGAAAATCAAGGAATGACTATTGTCTCATACAAAAATAAAATTTTGACACTGGAAACAATTAGATGCCAGGTTCAATTAATAAAAAAAAAAGGGTATGTTCACACAATGTGCCATTAGGCTTTGGGACCACTGCCCTGGCACATGCTATTTTTAATTTACATGGATTCAAAGACTATTATTTCCATTAATGTAAGAAAAATCCTTCAAAACCCATTAAGCAGAATGGCCTGCTCCCAAACCAGCTCTAGCTCAGAAATTCCCCTGCTGAACACAGTTGGCAGGGCACAGCAGTAACTCACCATCTTATTCTGAACAACCATTTCAGCCACTACCTGAAGCCAGACCATGGGGTAGTTGTACTTCTGGTCTGATACTGTATGGGCTTAGCTCTTACATATAGCTTAAGAAATTATCTTCTTATTTATCAATTTAAATTTTACAATTCCTAAAAGCTTGTTTTCCTTATTAAAGATTTTTCATTTCAACATGGAGCAGTTTGGTCCTGCTCTCCCAAGTTTGCTCCCAGACCCTCACAGTGTGTGGCCTATTGATTCAGCCCAAATAGGACATGCTGCCTTACAGGTGGGAATATAAACTTCCAGAAGCAGAGCAGCCACCAGTGAAACAAGACATTTTCCTCTCAGGACTCCTCTCTGCGCAGGGAAGTCTGCCCAGGGCATTCCACCTCCTCACCAATGCAAAATCTTGTGTCTTGTATGGCTTGTATGTCACCTTATTTGGCTGCTGCCTGGACAGCTACGAACAATTTCTTTCACCTCACTTCCCCTCAAATTCAGTGTTGCTTGTTTTCCGCATCAATTAACATCCACAAACTCCAGGGAGATATCGGCTGAAAAGGAAAAGAATCTGGAAGAGCACAAAGAGTAAGATGAAAACAAGGAAAACAGATGGAGAGAAGCTCTTTAGGAAACTGAAGCTGAGGAACTGCAGTACAGCAGAAACAGCAGGTGAGCACTGTAGGCATATGCACTGAGGTTTTACCTTTGGGATTCAGATTGCTACACAGCACCTAAGTAAACACTAAGGGAATGGAGAAAAAGTAATTTTAAAAGGAGGAATTTCCTTTGGGATAATGCAGTACAGAGTGGTTAACAGAGACTGCAAAACACAGAGAACAAAATTATGATTTCTGAGGAGTTTAAAATCCTTTAAGCTGGAATCATATCATCATTTAGGTTTCATACAATGAATCAGCCAAGAATGCAGTGTGTTGAGAAAGAAAGGCCAGTACGGTTTTAAACAACCTGTGTTTGAGAGAGTGAAGAAAATATTGTGAGAGCAAAGAGAGGACACGGCAGAGGTATTTCCACCCAGCTGCAGTCATAACTACCACTTCAGCAGTGGCATCATATGAAACCACCCAGTGAACATGACAGGAGAGGGAAGTTTGTGCATACACAAGGAACATGTTCAGTGGTATGCTAAGAATGGTACTGTTTCTTTCCACTGAGAGAGAAACCAGGACTGCAAGAAGGAATCTGAAGAGGTGAAGGACAAATTCTGCATGGGGCTTTCTCCAGAGCAGCTTAGTAGCACAGACATAGGCATGAAGAACAGTGAGTAAGGTGTGCCCTTCACTCCCAGTTAATGCACCAGGTCCCCAGGAACTTCTGCCTTCAGGAACATTTTGGTTGTTCTTCATTTATAGTATGCCCTGATAACATTAGCACTGTTAGAAGTACTTCTGGAAGAAAGGATTGCAGTTGAAATGTGAGGCCTGATAAGCATAGACAGGTAAGCTGTGCAGCAGCACTGTGAAGCCCTGCAGTTTACACCCCAGCCAAAATTCATCCCAAAGTGAGTTAACTGAAAGATGAATATTAACAAGGCCTAGACAAATTATACCTACCAAAAAGGAAAAAAAAAAAAAGGTCAAATCTTCATGTTTGTAGCAGTGCATCAGAACTTTAAACATCACATGAACACTGTGTCAGTAAAAGTTTCCACTCAATGACAGCACTAATGATCTACGAACACTAAACAACAGCACCGAAGAGAGTACAGGAGCAGAAGGATCCTTTAATCAATGGCTAGCAGCATGAGGTATCAGACGTTTTAACATCTTTGTTTCAGTTTCTCTACTTACCAATTTCTCTCTTCACATCTCTTCCCAAAATGAAGCAACAGACAATGTCTCAAAATGACCCAAACCCCCAATCTGCTACCAACATTTATATAGAAACTTTCAAAATCTGAAAGAGGATTGAACCAGACATGCTGGCAGAACCCTTTATTGACAATGAATGCTTTCAAGCAGAAACAGAATTACATCTGTACCAGAAGGAAATACTTTTCCATAACAACCGTTTGTAAAGCTTAAGGAAAAAAAAAAAAAAAGCTAACTCAGAGGTTTTTGCTGATGGTCTCATGTGATAACTCAGAATCACAGACACAGTTTTTCATGAGCCTTAATATAACAGTTCAAAAGCATATTGTGTCTGAAATACTACGTGTTGTCACCCAACACTCAGGGGACAGATGTATTCTGTCAGGGATCCTTGGCAGAACGATGGCACTAAACTGTAATCACAACTAAAGGATGTGGAGTCCTTGAATGTGTCCAGACAAGGCAACAAAGGTAGTGGAGGGGTTGGAAGGTATGTCGTGTGAGGAGCTCTGGGTTTGTATAGTTTGAAGAGAAGGAGGCTGAGGGGCAACCTCATTGCTCTCTACAGCTTCCTGAGGAGAGGAAGTGGAGAGGGAGGTGCTGAGCTCTGAGTCCTGGGATCCAGTGACAGGACATGAGGAGTGGGCTCAAAGCTGAGCCAGGGGAGGTTCACACTGGACATTAGGAAGCACACAACAGGATCATGGTACACTTGTGACAGTTGGTACTCCACTGTACCTGAGCCTTTACTGGTTCTCTAACGCAACAGCTGACAGTTTCACTTGCACACCAATAAGCAATAAACTACGGTAATGTCTAAACTCCAATTTAACAGAATGGGAGGTTCAGAAAAAGACCTGCTATCTTAGGGACTTTGATCTTATACTCAACCTCTGCCCATAAAGTACAACTTCAAGACGTTATTCCTGCAAAGAAGAATTAACACTCAGAAACCAGTATGGCGAGCTCCAGCATGACATCAGCTCCTCTGCAAAGCTGCTTTCTCTCATCTAAACTGCAAATTTAAAAGAATACTAACTGGTCTTCAGCTGTTATTATCACAGTGAAAAGTGCAAAATGTGATGGCAGTGTAACTGATGCAGAGACACATCTGGCATCTGACAAGTTCTGAAATATGTGAACAATTGACCTCTGACAGGAAGGAGCTTAGATGCTAGAGTAGTGATTGTAGAGTGTGAATATCTAACTCCTGCACTGCTCATTTGACTGGGGGATGGGTCAGCAGTCCTTCTGCCACACTGCAAGTGGCAACTGACCAGGGCAGCAGAAAGCAAGCAGCATCAGATACCAACTTTTATTTTTATTCTGTTTGAAAGGGGCAAGAGTCCCTTTCTCTTTATGCAACAGAGCACAGTATTATTTTAAGTTTCAGTGTGATGGAGAGAGCCTAAGGGGACCCAGTGGAGCACACATACTCATACTATTTGAGATGCTTCTCTTTTCACAGATGTTTAATTTAGAGAAACTTCTGAGATT
This sequence comes from Neopsephotus bourkii, assembly GCF_033783945.1. Taxonomy (NCBI): domain Eukaryota; kingdom Metazoa; phylum Chordata; class Aves; order Psittaciformes; family Psittacidae; genus Neopsephotus; species Neopsephotus bourkii. Next base: position 102,036 of record NW_026901952.1, read on the forward strand.
CTTGTCTAGAAGTATACCTATATTTTATTCTCACCTTGTGATACTGATTAGCAATACTGTTCTAGTGAGTGTACTGAAGATCTTGCCCTCAAGAGTGGCAAGGCTGAGCTTGTTTTGATTCTGGTCTGCAGAGTCCTGTTCAACTTTAGGTAATTTGGGAATCAATCTTCTTGCAAGAGCCAAAAAGCGGAAAAAACATTGGTAACAGAAACAAAATGTATAAAAGCTACAAAAATATTGTGACAACAGAAAGATTCTTGGAAAAGACATAAAACCTGTTTTTAATCCAAAGACCTATTTTTCTTTCATAAACAGCTGATGTGTGTTTTATTACACCTTGTATTTTACCCAGTTTTATAGTCAAACAGACTTCAGTTCACAAAAATCCTAGTCTATCCAGCAGCCTCCTAAAATACCTAGTCCAGAAAAAACATCAGCCTAATAGGTGCTAGCACTTGGCAAAGCTCAGGACAGCAAGTCATCTCTTCCTTCTGGGAGACAATGGCTTATCTGGGTCTTCTTCCTGTAAAAGACTTTAAACATTCAACCTGGTTGTGCTCTCAGAAACCATGGGGAACTGACAATTAGGCAGGTTGACTTTTTTCTGCTTGCCTATGCCATTTGTGTGCAGTGTCACAAACATACAGAACTGTCCTGGGTTCAGCAGTAGCAGTCATTTTTTCTCAGTAGCTGGTGCAGTGCTGTGTTTTGACTTTCAGCCTGGGAACAGAGCTGATAACACTGATGTTTTAGTCTGACCAAGGACTTTCTGAGCCCCATGCTCTGCCAGGGAGGAGGGAAAGCCAGGAGGAAGCAGAGACAGGACACCTGACCCAAACTGACCAAAGGGGTATTCCATACCACAGCACGTCATGCCCAGGATGTAACTGAGAGTTACCTGGAAGGGTAGTGCACTGGAGGGTTGGACTAGGTATCGGTCACTGCTTGGTTGGGTGGGGTGGAGGGAGTTACCAGTCAGTGGGTGGTGAGGTGTTGTATTCTCTTCCCTTGTTAGCTCCCTTATAATTACTATTATTGGTGGTAGCAGTAGTGATTTGTGTTATACCTTAGTTACTAAAATGTTCTTATCTCAACTCCTGGGAGTTGCATTCTTTTGATTCTCCTCCCCATCCCTCTGGGAGCAGGGGGAGGGCAAAAAGGGGGGGAGTGAGAGAGCGACTGTGTGATTTATGGCTGACTTTGTTTAAACCACAACAGTTCTTTCGGCGCCCAACGTGAGGCTCGAAGGGTTGAGATAACGACAGATCTGACCAGATTAATAGTCACTCGTCACAATGCTGATTTATTGGCTCTCAGAGTTGTTTCTCTTGATCTCACAGCTTCAGAATGTTGTATCTTACTTAGAGCTGGTATTTGCTGTGCTGGTATTTATCAAGTGTGGGGCTTGGGCTAAGGTGCTTGTCTCACTGTACTTTATGGCAATGTCTTGTAATACGGGCGGGCTCTGGCAGCAGGGCAGAACAGAGGTGGCTGTGGACTTGCACCTGGTCGTCCCGCTGCTCTTCACCGTCGTGGCCTCGTCCTCACCTCCATCTTTGTGAGGTGGTAGCAGTAGTGGTTTGTGTTATACCTTAGTTACTGGACTGTTCTTATCTCAGCCCATGCGAGTTGCATTCTTTTGATTCTCCACCCCATCCCTCTGGGAGCAGGGAGAGGGCAAAAAGGGAGGGAGTGAGAGAGTGACTGCGTGATTTATGGCTGATTTTGTTTAAACCATGACAAGAACTAAATGCCATGGGGCTCCATTATATAACTATGTCATGAGAGAAGAAATCTGCCTTTGCTCCAGCAGCTAGGAGTAAATAAACAGATTAAGAGCCAGAAGGAGTTACAAAATCAAAAGGTTTATTGTCTACTCCGTGAAAATTTTTATTAGATGCATCCATCTGAAGTACTCAGGAAATGAAAATGTCCAACAGTATAGTATTTGCTCTATAAAGTTTGATTACGAATGAACTGTATTCTAAATAATGCTAAATTAAGTAATTTAACTTCTAACCCAGCTTCCAACTGGGTTAGAATTTTTCTATCCATATATGAGGTCTCTGAAATTTCTTTTTTAGGGAGAAAGGAGTGAAGGGAAAATCACTGGGTTTACCTTGTCAAAACAAACAAATATTGTCTTCTGAAACAATACACCCAGGATCTTTTTTTTTTTTTTTCCCTCAAAGTAATACTGATAAAACCAGTATGTTTTGTACACCCAAAAGAGACAGACAGCAAAACATGCCTTCCTCTCACACAAAGCACCACACACCACCACCACACTCTTACCTCCCGTATCTTTCCATTGGGTCCTAAAGTGGGTGGTTTGGGGAGTGAGTGGGTGAATTGGTCTTATTTTTTCACCAAGCAGTTCCACTCCTTATGAAGGGATTCTGCTATACAGAAGGCCCAGAGAAAAAAAACAAAACAAACAGTTTTTCATAGACTAAATTCACTTGATTGTGTCAACACTGTGGCACTGCTGTTGAGAACAAGATTTCCATTACCTCAGAAACACAGAAGATATCCTAGATTGCTCTAGTGCCTTCCATTATTGTCTTCCGGGTCATGCTAATATTTGCCTGTATCTGGCCTCATTTGCTGTAAGAAGCAAAAGAATATCTGACCTGCCCATGTTAATGCTCAAAATAGGTGGCATAATTAACACCAGGACTGTTTTTCAAATCATAAGAGATGAAAGTGTTCATGCCTCCATATGCTACTCCAAGACTTCTACATATTTTTATGTAAGCTAAGCACTACAGAATTTAATCCACTAAAATCTTCTCTTAAAATTCCACATTCAGCCACACTGCACACTGTATCTGGTTACAATTCATTAACTTCTGGCAAGTGAGAAATTAGAGCTTCATTTACAGTATATGACATTTTACCTGTTACAGTTGTTTTGTGCATCCAAGTTGCGAAACATAATTTAACCACTCTTGCTACTTCCTTGTTAGTGTGATTTCCAGAAGGAAATCCTGAAATTCATGCAGATTTTCTTGACAGCTGTGAAAATTTAGACAGTGTACTACAGTCTGTCCTTGCCAACTTGTCAGTAACTCTGAAAGGAATGCTTGACAGGCTGTGATTTATCAGTGGAGTTAAATCAGCAATCAGGCAGGTTCTATTATATGTTTTTAGTATATGTTCTAAATTTGCTTTGAGATTATTTACCCTGGTCAACATATCTTAAAATGTTATAACTAAATCTAACTACACCAGATACCACCTTTATTTGTGCTAATATCCAGTCTCCCCTTTGATAAACAATTGATTAATTTGCACTGTGTTTTGTAAAGCCTGTTCAAATTTGTAATTTAAAGAGGGCAATCCTTCATTAATTTTCAGTAGCTTAAAAAGCTATAGTTGTCTGGATATTTTAATTTCGATAGCATTTGGAAAATCAGTACCTTACCAGGAACAATCCAGTGTATTCACTGAAGACCAAGAAAGTCACGAGAGAACTTCTAGTAAAAGCAGTTTTCTGTTACATTGGAAATTCCCCAAATCAGGATATTCCCTTCCTATTTGAAAGAGACATTCTTTACTATTTATTAACAATAATCAACTACACAACATGTATAATTTACATAGTGTTTAACACTGGGACATCAATTTCTCTTAGCAGGCAAACTAAAGTAAGAGGTAAGCAAGCCATCTGAAAGCTAATTAACCAAGGCTGTTTACTGTAACAACCAAGTAATGCTACAGTAAGATGTCAAAATGATAACTTCTAATGCATAAAAGAAAGCTGCTTCTTAAATGCTTGGGGTTTTATTTGCTTGTTTAAGTTTTAGGTTCCCACTGGCACAGGTAGTTCCTCTTTAGAAGTATTTCAAGACATATTTCCCATTACCTACAAAAGTTCATCATCTCTGACTTTGGACAAATGTCCTAAAAATACACTTGCAGTACCTGTTAAGTGAGTCATGTATTTCTGACATACAGTTTATTAGTACAAACATGGGACATTTCTCTGGAAGCTTTATGCTGCCCACCAAAGATTTTTTTCATTCTTTCTACTTCTCATTACATATTGTAACTTCCTATTTCAGACAGGCAAGGCAGATGTTAAATAAAGTTTTGATGACACATACACACATAAATACATATCACACTGGGAGTTAAAAATCAGGCTCCTCTTCCAGCTCATTCCATTAAGGATAATGTAGGAACACACAATTTCTCCTACAGAGCAGTGTACTTTACGTGTATTAATTGATGGCTGAAAATAAAACCAATAACTGGCAGAGGCCAAGAGCAAAGTATGCTCAGTGCTGACACAGAAGCTATGTAATAATCAATAAGTATCAACGTACATCAACATAACCACATATTCTTTGAGAAAACAGGTATTTTCACTTCCCTCCAACTTACCATTCACAGCTGCATTATGCATTTTAGCACTATGCCTGAAAATGGCTATACATTAATGGGGAAGGTGTAATACAAGGGTTATGGTATCTTTTGTTCTTTCTTTGATTAAAACTGTGGTCATCATCAGTAATGATCTTTGTCAGCCTCCATTTCAATGATACACTCAAAGGCAGGGCTGCCACTGCGAGAGACATAAATAGGCTGGAGGAGTAAGCCAGCAGCAATGTCATTAAATTCAACAAGGACAAATGCAATGTCTGGCAGACAGGATGAACTAAACTCTGCAACAGGGCATGCTGGAAACTGACTCACTTGGCAACAGCTCTGCTGAAAAGGGTCTGAGGGTCCTGGTTGCCACAACAGCTAAACAGGAGCCAGCAGTATGCAATGGCAGCAGTGAAGACTAACAGCATCCTGGATTGAACCAACATGAATGCAGACAGGAGATTAAGCTAGGTGAATACTCCTATTTACTCTGCACTCTTTAGACCACATCAGAAATACTTGTTTTGGGCCTCTCAGTACCTGTAAAAATTTAAGGAACTTGAACAAGTCTAGCTAAGGGTCAACAGGATGGTTGAGGACTGAAGCACTTGAGGAAATGCTGTGAGAACTTGGCTTGTTCAGACTTCACATAATGCAGCTTTGGGTAACCTCAGTTCTGCCTGCCAGTACATATAAAGAGGTTACCAAAGAGGATATAGGCACACTCCCTACAGAGGTGCATTGCGGAAGGACAAAAGAGAATGGAAATAATTTGGAAGAGGTTCCTGATAGATGGAATAAACTTTTCCCTGTGAGGACAGCCAAGCAGAAGCAGTTGCCAATCTCCTTAGAGATTTCTAGGTCTAACTGAATAAAGTCTTAAGCTGCCTGGTTTTAATTCAGTGTTTACTCTGCCATGAGCAGTCAGTTGGTTTGGAGACGTCATGAGGTGTGTCCCCCCCTGCTTTATAATTCTGATACATAACTTCTGCACCATGAAACAGAACCTGGCAGAATTTAGAAACAAGCCACCAGCTATCACAGGCTCAGTATTAAAACACTAATTAAAAGATTAGCCTGTATCTATAGCCACTCATCTCTTCATTGTTCAAACAAGTAATCAGAACCCTCAGTGGCGCAGAAGAGTTGAACAGGACAACTATTCGCTTCATCTTCTGTCTTGTCTGGAAGTATGGGATAAGCAGAAACTACTTTTAGCCTCACCTCAGGCTGGATTCACAACACTCTTATGAGCCTTCATGGAAGCCATGGTTGAGAACACCACAGTCACAGATCTGAATGCAGCCTGAATGCCAGGCCAGGAATCTAATACCCCAAACTACCTGTAGTCCAGTTCCCATACAGAGGCACTGTTGAATCCTTGGTTATTTGCTACAGTTTTGTAGGTTGCAGCAGACAGTTACACAGGTCTCAGGGAAACCACAGCAGTAAATCAAGTCCCCAGAAGCTCCCTTTGTGTGCAGCTTCTCTCCATACTACAGATCTTACCTACTATGAGTGGTGACCAATGCTCAACCTAATTTTAGAAAAGCATTTGTCACTTAGTGGGCAGCTGTTCAACTGAAACTTTATCTTTTGCAAAACAGAAAGTATTTTATTATCATGACCAGCTGAACTGAACATAAGAAACACTTTTAGATAGTTATATTTGCATAAATGGATCGTATTAAACATCTCCAACATTTATGGACTGCCAGAGTAAGATTTACTGTTCCCACCATGTACTAGTTATAAAACAATTACAAATTATTTTTGTAAGATATTATCTTACAGAAATACTGGCTTCTACTCAGGAAAGCCAGAACTAAAGGAAAGGAAAGAGTAGAATTTTTGTCAGAGCAAAGTGGTCCCTGGATCACTGGAAAGGAACATAAACTAATTTTAAGGTCTATATATATGACTGCATTAGGATTATTTTACTGAAGACTGTGATCTCAAAATAGGAGACCAGAGGCTGAATAAAATGATGTAGATTCAGACCTGTAATTGAGACAAAGCAACCACTGTAATATACATACAAACAGAGCCACTAAAGAGCAGTATGCAATTTCAGAAAACCATTTCTCTCAGTGACCTCTCCCCTTTTCCATGAAATATACTGATTTATGAAAGTTAAACAAAAGGTGTAGGTGCAACTACAAAAAGAGTGGCACATGCCACATTTGTCCTAAGGGGGATAATGAAAACTCTGAAAAAATCTTAAGGCTGTTACATTGAATGGAAATCTTACTGTAGTTGCCCTGCACATCCTGTATCTGAACTAAACCCTTCAGCAACAGCAGCAAAATGAAATAAACTAGGAAAATAATTTTTTTCAGTATTTCCTGTTCTTCCTGTCAAGTATCATGAGTGCTAAACTACTTCTGGCTACACTAATATTACAAGTCAAAAAATAAAATTTCTGCTCAAAGGACTGCATGGGATTAACCATGAGTCAAGGCAACGTATGTGTGTGTGCAGCCTGAGCAGTGAGATAAAAAAATACAAATAAAAATTCAGTATATAGATAACACCATATTCTATTAAACATCCAGAAGTTCAGGTTAGATATAAGGAAGAAGTTCTTTACTGTGATTGTTGAGAGGCACTGGAAACGGTTGCCCAAGGAATCTGTGAATGTTAGGTTTACAGTTGGACTCGATGATCTTACGGGTCTTTTCCAACTTGAACGATTCTGTGAAACCAACAGCACAGAATCATAGAATCATAGAATAGTTAGGGTTGGAAAGGACCTTAACGTCATCCAGTTCCAACCCCTCTGCTATGGGCAGGGACACCTCACACCCATGTCACCCAAGGCTCTGTCCAACCTGGCCTTGAACACAACCAGGGATGGAGCATTCACAGCTTCCTTGGCCAACCCATTCCAGTGCCTCACCACCCTTACAGTAAAGAACTTCCTCCTTATACCCAATTTAAACTTCCCCTGTTTAAGTTTGAACCCATTACCCCTTGTCCTATCACTATAGTCCCTAATGAATATAAAGTCCCTCCCCAGCATCCCTGTAGGCCCCCTTCACATAGTGGAAGGCTGCTACAAGATCTCCAGGCTGAACAGCCCCAACTTTCTCAGCCTGTCTTCATACAGGAGGTGCTCCAGTCCCCTGATCATCCTCATGGCCCTCCTCTGGACTTGTTCCAACAGTTCCATGTCCTTTTTATGTTGAGGACACCAGAACTGCACACAGACCTCAGTTGGAGTATTATGCAGAGTAGAGGGGCAGGATCACCTCCTTCAATACCTGCTGGTCACACTCCTTTTGATGCAGCCCAGGATACGGTTGGCTTTCTGGGCTGTGAGCGCACACTGAAGCTGCCTCATGTTCATTTTCTCATTGATACACAACCCCCCAGAGCAGCAGGGCTGCTCTGAATCTCTTCTCTGCCCAACCTGTAGCTGTGCCTGGGATCTCTCCAACCCAGGTGTAGGGCCTGATATGCACATGACATGCACATATGCTCATCAAAGCTATATCTAATTTTAGGCTTGTTAAATGCTTGAAACTGAACATTCCTCCTCTTGTCCCAACACTTCATGCTTTGTAACACAACACAAAGTATTTTAATGCTAAAATGTAAAAACTAACCACAATCGTATTGGTTAATTCAAGTTATCATAAGACAATTTTATCCTTCAAACAATGTAAACATGTCAAAAATGGTTCCCAGCACTGCTCTCAGGGTACAAAAAAAAAAAAAAGGGAAAGAAATTATAGTTTGTTGTAGTTCGATTCACAAAATTAATGCACCCATTATCATCCATTGTTCTACCCTTTAAACAAGCATCTTTTCAAAGCAGCACTAACCAGAGATTAAAAAATTAAAGGTCTGCACTTTCACCTAATTGGATGATCACATAAATGCTAATGTAAGTGCAACCTACTAGCTAATTCTGCTGCCCTAGTCTTTAGTCTGAAAGTTCCATATAGGTCAGGATAGGATTATAGGGTGTAACTGGTGTAGTGAGATGGGAAGATTCCCAAATACTATGTTTCCAATGAGAACTGCTTGCTTAGGTAATTCTCCAACAAAAAATTTTGGCACCTTTTCTCTTTTGCCTGCACTAGTGGCTAACCAAGGTTGTTGAAAGGACCAGGTATATTCTGTGTCTCTTTGCAGCCCTAGGTTAGAAAACTTCACCAGTAGGTCAAAAACACAAGGCAAGAAACTGCTGAAATAAGTAACAAGACAACTGCTCACACACAGTACACACACCTGTATGCAAACATAGATTTTGTTTCATCATTTGTAAAAAAGAAAAAACACCAAAAGAAAAATACAAGAAAAACCTTGGCTCTTGTAACGTCAAGTTAACAAGTAGACTTCCTCCTCATATAGTTTTCTGTCCTCTCTCCTTTCAGCCTGCCAGTATCCACAGAGAAAAATACTGCCACCTTGAAATTATCACAGCTAAGAGTTTATACCAATTACTACCCCTCAAATATATAGAACATATAGCAAAACATGGGATATTCTCTGGCTGATACACTGGAAAAACTTTCCCAGTGTGAAATTACACTGGGTGTAATTCAAGTGTTGTAAGTGCTTTTCCTAAGAAAGACTTCTGGTTTAATGCCTTCTCTTATCTTCCTACAGTGTGACTGCAAGACTATATCTTGCGAAAGAAAATTCTTATGAAGAGTTGAAAAAAAGCTTGCAATTTCATCCCTTTACTGGGAGAAAAGGCCACTTTGCTTGTTTTTCTATCAGAGAGGGGCTTGTTAAATTCATTAATGAAGTGGCATTAATATGAACCAACACACAGATCAAGAAAAATATGTCCATGAGCATTTATAAACAGTAGGAAATCTCACTGAAATGCAAGCAAATAAATATGATTTTGAGAGACAAAGTTCACTGAATAGCATTTGGGTTACCACTAATTTACTATTATGACGTGTTACAAGGTACAGGCACCCATGTAAGCAACGCTAACCATAAGGGTGGAGAGAAGAAAATAGAAAATAAGCAAAAATAATTGTAAGACTAGGCAAGAATGATTGTCCAAGAGGAGCTACTTTGCCGCTGAGTTTTCAAGATTTCAACTTGAAAATTTGACTAGTGGACTCACATTAGCATCACAATTAAAAAAATAATAATAATAAAAAAAATCACAACTCTTTCATGCATATGAAAACACAGAAAGGGAGAGTTTAAAAACAAAAAAAGTAGATGTAAGAGTGATGGAGGAAACCAAAGAATATTTAGACAAAATTTAAAAAAGCGGTTCCTGACAACAACATTCAGATTTCCGAGGGAAATGCTAAAGACTCCATGACTTGGGAAACATACACCTAGACTGGGTAACAAAATATACATTAGGAAGCACTCTTACACCGGTAGAGATGTGGAATAGATGATTTTATGGATCTTTCCATCTACAATTTGCATAGTTTTCCAGTTGACATATTTTCCAAGGTCATCAATAAACCATGCAGAAATTATCTGCATCTTCTAAAAAAGAAAAAAAGCTAAAATACCAGCTGTACCAGGCTGCAAAGAATATCTGAAGTGACTTACCCTAGCCGTATGACCAAAATACCTAAAGGGATACAGAAAAATAGATTAAGACACAATTCCTGCTGTATTTAATGTCTTTTTCTACTTTCTTCCCCATTTCTGCCCTAGACTTTTTAGCTTCCAGGGAGTTTGATCTAAAAGGTTAGACTTGGAGTTGCCGCATAGATATTTTTCATTTCAGCTATATGTTAACAGAATCGTATTTAACATCTAACATTAATATAAATAAATATTGTCTATCCTGTAACAGAAGTGATACTGGTCAGGATACTGCCCTTAGAATTGCTTTTGCACTACTACTGCATGTATGAACTCTTCTGCAAAAGAAGCCCTCTATGCCAAGCGGAAGATTTACAGTGTGCGCAGAAATGTTATAGGGAGAAGACAGAGGACACAGGGAAACAATAATACAGTATTAATAAGCAGAGGGAACAGTGGCACAAGCACATTACTACCCTTTCAAGGTTTGTTTAGTCAAGAAAGCTATACAGGATGAAGGAAGTGTTTAAAACACCACAGTTACAGCGTGTAAGTTACTGTGTATTTTGTCTTATTTCGTACTTAGCCGAAAGGTTGGGGTTGTTTTTCCTTTTTTTTTTGACTCAGTTCAAATTGCTTCCAGAGCAGTACATTCCAAACCAGAAACATGCATGTTTGTACTCAGAGGAGAGTCTCACTCAGAGAATTCTTACCAGTGTAATTAAAGCTGTTTAAACACAGCAGTGCAGTAGCTAACAGAACAACTGCAAAACAGCCCTGGGAAGACAAGCCCTTACTGTTTTCTCACATGTATGTTTCTCACATGTATGTTTTTCACATACAATATAGGAACAACTCTACTTCCTTTCATCACAAGGATGTTAATTAATTACAACACTCCAGATAATAAAGCATGCATTTTATTCCACAAACATTAAATCTCATGCTGAAATCAAACAGGACTCTTACGTTTTCTTCCAAAAATTACCATCTTTAACAGCCCCACAGTATAATAGCTCTCTTTTTAGCTAAGGGCTGTATCTTACATGAAAATACCATGTCATCTGGAAGGATCATTAAAAGAAGTGTCTGGGCACTAACCATAACTGAAACTGCTGATGGGACTGCTGCTGTCACTGGAACATTCCCAGCTTCAGGCATCCAAGGCTGGCACACAATGGGCAACCTGTAAACAGCTAAGGTGACACACACAGAGGAGACTATGGAAAAACACTTCTGTGTTTATTTTTTAAACCAGCAGACCATGGTCAGCAAAGCTTTGAGGTCAAAATACTTGACCTGGACTTAAAAAAACAGTTAGAGGATTCTACAAGACCAAGCAAACACACACTGTATTACTTTACCTCTTTCATTGTCTGAAACATGGCATTAAGGGAATTAATGTAAATTTTTAAAAATTACAAAGAAATTCAATCACTTGTTTACAACAACCACTGCCCCTTCTGGAAAAAGGTAAAAATGTGGACCAGTATAAGGATGGCCATGTTAGATGCAATACAGTAGAATTTTGAACCATCTAATGGCTCGAAGTTAAAATATCTTTAATGTGGACAATAAAAAAAAAACAAACACAACCAGATTTGGGAGGGCTGAGGAATGCCTGAAGTAATACAGAAGAACCATGTCTCCTGGTAACTGTTAGGGTAGGCTGCTTTTTGAAGAAATAAATTAAGGAAAGGAAAGAAGTTGACTTTATTTACTGCTTTTCGTGTGTTTATTAGACACATACGTTAAAAGTGTATTTAGCCAATCTAACTTTTAAGCCACCAAGTCACCAAATTAGCACCATTAGCAGCTATAGATTGCTACATGAAGACAAGTAAGAGTGCATGTTTGCTTATATATAGAGGCTAATATTAGACTGCACCTCCCTTAAATGTCAAAAGGAATCTTGTGACATTTTTCTGAATTTAAAAGGTACAGGTGAAGAAAGATCATTTGAAACAGGATTATAGTCTTGCACAGATGTGAAGAGACAATCTTGGAATCTACCTGCAAAAATACAAACTGGCGTTTTCCAGGGAGTCTAACAATTTCAGAGTACAAAGTGATTTCCCTGGGATTTAGGTATTTAGCTTACAATGACTCTAAAAAACCTCATCTGTAGAAGAATACCACAAGCATTTCAAATTACAGTAGTGACTGCTACAGCATCCAGAGATTCCTGTCTGGAAGACCTCTGCTAGCGCTTCTCAGCATACGAATCACACTTGACAGAGATGGTACACGTACCTCCATGGGATGCACAATTAATGACTTAAATACTTGAAATTCACAGGAGCAAATGAGCTCACTGATGTGAAGTTTGGGAGTTCTTTAGTGGCGGATGGGAAGTTAAGCTGTAATAGGGTGTGGGAGTGTGTAATTTTATAACTGAAATCCACAAGAGTAGGGTTAAGAGAACTACACATTTTAAGTAAGAAAACCATATACTCAGTATACCTCTTGTCCAATGGCAAGTAAGAGGAGGATATATAGAAATAACCAATGCAATTATAGTCTGTAGACATGGCACTACAGTTTTGTCTGCTTAGATCCTTCTGTGAGCATACTTCTAATGGGTATGCTTTTTTCCCATGTTTGTTACAATTCTATTTTGTGAACATGAAATGTATTTTCATTCCCAGTTGTGTTGGGACTCTTCTCTGTGAACTAAATGGATTCAACTCTTAATAAGATAGGGTCTTACACGTCTTTCCTAGGCTATTGCTGCTCCACCAGCTGAAGACTCAGGCACATTGTTAACAGTTAATCCCATTTAGATAATGACAGTGTATTCATGTATACTGCAGTCTCATTTCCTTCGGCCCCCAATTGCGAATTCTTTTTCCTTGCAAGTGCTGTACCTCTTACTGCTGCTCTTGATGCACTGCAAATCAGAGTCCTGGTTAACACACAAATAACCGTGTTACTTGCAGGTACAGATTAGTATCACACTGGTTTTCCTAGGCTTTGGTTTGAGGCCAGGCACACTTTACTGCATGAATGGTAGCTTGAACAAAAGTATTCGAAATTCAGCTGTACAGACGGCACACAATCTTGAACAAGATGTGAGATAAAAAAGATAAAATTTCCCTTGCACCTCTCCTGTGCTTTCTTTTTTCCCTTTGTTTTTGATTAAACTGTATTTGATGCCTGGTCCTTACACAACAGATGAGAAAAAAGTGTGTCAGAAATCCAAAAGCTTTCTTGTAAGCTTCATGTGGTTATAGACAGGAGTTCATGGTGTTTTCTCCTGTACTCACTTTACATATTCAGTAGTATTTTACTAGCAAAAAAAACCAACCACAAATTAAAAAAAAAAAAAAGAGAACACCTTGAACTTAATTTAAGGGAGTAGTTTTAATATTGATTCTACACTACTGCTGTTAACCTGTGCTCCTCCCTCGCTTTTCTAAGCAGTTAGTTTACAAAAAAATAAAAATTACATCCAGACACTTGCATTTAAACATAAAAGGTAAATATCTCCAGAAAAATACCAACTGCAAAAAATACTGTGTCTATGAAAAAAACCAGAGAATTCAGAAGCAGAAATTAAGCAATTTGTCTAAAACTATTTACAGAATCCATGTCAAGCTGTGGTGACAACTACGCAATGGCATTATCACTGGCAACAGTGTTCCACTTCAGAGGAGCAAAAACTGGAAGAGCAGGATCATTTTCGTAACTGACATATTACAGCTCAGTTTCTACTGAGCTACTATTTTAAAAATAGGTAACTCCTCAGGGTTTATCTGAAAATTAAGTATATATTCACAGTTATAAAAATAGATTTTATGCTAAATATACAGTATTATTTTTACTCAGATGAATTAGTTCCACTCTAAACCTAAAGAAGTCATTTTAGGGATATAAATGTGCAACTTTAAATCCATCATAAGCCAGGCAATAATTCCTGAAATTAGCTTTTAACTTAAAACAAATTAATTTGTTTAAAATTAAAATTCCAAATGGGTAAATGAGTTGACAGTATTATTTTAATCATGTAGTTCTGTTGTACATTTTTGGTTTATTATGTTACGAACTCATTAAGACAGAGGAAAATGAAGATGCAGTCCCTCTGTCCACTGCATTGTATGATCCCTCAGCTCAAGACAGCAGCTGTTAAGTGTAACCTTTTAAGTGATCTTTTACTGAAATGTTTATTTCAGTAAATAGAACAGGTGGAAACTGCTATTCAAGAATAAAAAAATGACATATACATTTGAGTCTCCATAATAAAATGGAAATGTTGAAAAGTTAACTTAAGGACAAAGTTACCCAGAAGTGCCAAAAACTATGCGACCTTCAGACTTTTTTTACTGGACAGGATACTCAATGTGTACAAGGAGCAGGGTATTGAACTCCTGTGAGGGTATTTCCAAGATGAGTGGAAACCTTCAGAACATCTCACAACCTTCAAGATGAGTTTATGGCAAAGCATGTAAGGGAAAAAAAAGTCCCTGTGATTTTTTTTTCCTCCAAATATTTTTTTTTTTTTTTTAAAGCAAACTACACAATCATATTAATAGAGCAGGCTGACTGTTACTCAGAAGAAACTCTCAAAGTAATGTATCAATGGAATGAGCTACTCAACCCTTATGCTACCTTCAGAAAGTGAAAATATTAACACTACTCTAAACAGAATTAAGTTATTCATGCCATTAACTTCTAAACCTCAGGAATCTGCTGTAGACAGGGATTAGTTTAGTGCAATAAGCATCCTGCTTCTGACTGGCAGATGTTATAACCACATCAGAATAGTCCACTGGAGTCTTAGAACATCTTACTTTCAGAAATACTGCATACTTGTCAAGGGAATGTCTGGACTGTGAAAAGTAAATAGATAAAAATTACAGACGTAACTTATTCTATTGGAATAGAATATATATATGTATGAGCCCTTGCTGTGTTTAAAAAAAAAAAAAAACAACAAACCACAACAACATAAAATCCAAGCCAAACAAAAACTCCCACCCAACAACATTATTTATTAAATGTTGGTATAATAAAGTTATTCTGTCTAGGAAACAGTTTACAGCAGATGCAAATGTTTTTATAACTTCCAGAAATTATTTCTCTATGAGAATTTTGCAGACTCTATTATCTATATTTTAAGTTAATAACATGAGAAGGACTGGGGTTTTGGTTGGTAAGAAACTGAACATGACTCAGCTTCAGTGTGCGCTCACAGACCAGAAACCAACTTTGTGCTGGGATGCATCAGAAGTGTGACCAGCAGGTCAAGGGAAGTGATCTTGCCCTTTACTCTGCTCTCATGACACCCCAGTTGAAGTAACTGTATGCAGTTCTGGTGTCTTCAGCTTAAGAAGGACATGGAGCTGTTTGAGCAAGTCCAGAGAAGGGCCACAAGGGTGATAAGGGGACTGGAGCACCTCCCATATCAAGGCAAGCTAAGAAAATTGGGGCTCTTCAGCCTGGAGAAGAGAGGGCTTAGTGGAGACCTCATAGCAGCCTTCCAGTGTCCGAACAGGGCCTGCAAGGATGCCAGAGAGAGGGACTCTTGATCAGGGGGAAGTTCTTTCCTGTGAGAGTGGTGAAGCACTGGAACAGGCTGTCCAAAGAAGTGGTAAATGCTCCATCCCTGGCAGCATTCAAGGGCAGGGTGGAATGAGCCATGGGTGACATTGGCCTCGTGTGAGGCATTCCTGCCCATGGCAGGGGGGTTGGAACTAGATGACCTTAAGTTCCTTTCCAACCCAAACCATTCTATGATTATTTTTTTTTAAATGATACATTTAAAGCATTTTCAGGTACTTAAACTGTGTAACATAACAGATGTATTTCTAAAGATTATTTTTCTTTTGTTTCCTTTTGACATGTTACCAGTATCAGCTGCTATAGTGATACTCAGAAAACACAACTGAAAGTTCATTCCATCCTGCAAAGAAAGTTTGCTTCCAGATTCAATGCAGTCAGTAGCAGGATACCATTATTTAAAGCATAGAACAGTCTCTGACCCCAGGCAGCCACTAACTTACCTGTCAATGATCACACTTTTCAAACTCAAAAGAGCTTTATGCAGTGTGGCAAAAGCACACAGCAGCTAAGCTGTGTCTGCAGAACACAGCTAGGACTTGGAAGACGTCAGTGGGAACAATTGGCTAGTCTATATGTTCATGCTTCCATGGCATATACAGCTAACAAGAGCTATTAAGATAACAATGAATTGAACAGATACTGGAGAATGCATACTGTTCTGGGAAGAAGGAAAGCAAAGGAGAGCAGAAGCATGCCCTGTAAACTGCCAGACTATTAGAAGGAAGAGCATGGACGAAATAGAACCTGAGGATCATTTCAGAAAAAATGAGAGTCTAAGATTCAGCTGGAAGCTCATGATAGACCAGCCAGGCTGTGTGTAAGCAAGAAGAGAAATCGTATTATCTATGGGGAATCAAGGGAACATAATGTCTCAGACATCAAGGGCAGAACAAGCACTTTCAGCAGTTATAACCCTGGATGTCCTGCCTGTCCGTCACTGGTTCTAAATGGAGGGTAATACTTCTAATGAAGAGGGATTTAAAATAAGTGGAGCTAGGCAGAATTAAAGCAGAGCAATCTGGTGGAACAGCAACCTCCAACAGAGGTAGCACAGACAGCAGGCAAACAGCATCTTCTCAGGCTGCCAAAGTTAAGATGTGCAGGAGCTTGTCTGTCAGTTCCTTAATGTAGTACATTTGCATTGTAGTACATTTGAATGTAGTACAATTTTTAGCTAACTAGTGAATATGGTATAATAAGAGAATTAAGAATCTGAATGCTGAGAAGGTAGAGAACTTCCTTAAACTAAAAAAAAAAAAAAAAAAAAAAAGGAAAAAAAGTCCAAAAACTCCAAACAACCCAAACACCACACCCACCCCCTCAACACCACCACCAGCTCTTTTAAGATTAATTAATACTTGGGGAAAGTAGTTACCTATGTATTTTAAATTCTGCATATTTTATACACTTTGCATATTTATTAAATCCCAATCCATTTTCTTATTGTCTGCTGGAAAGCGATAAGCAGCACAACCATGAAATCACAACGCTGGCAAGGGATCTGCCATGGTCTCTTAGGCTCCTCTCAACTAAAAAAATAAAATAAAAAGGGGTATGTTTAGGTTGACAGCATCCCTTTAAATTAAGCACTTAATACTGCACTCACTCCAAGCACACAAGACAAAGCTCCAGTCATTGAAAAAAGATTACTTTGAATATATACCAGAAACCCAAACTCACCTGATGATTAACTGCATTGCATAATTGTGGCTCATAAAAGATACAGTCAATAGGACTAAAAAGACATGGTTTGTGGAAGTTATGACTCCTCATGATTTGCACAGACCTCTGACCTCTGAAAGCTATGCTGATACCAGGACAGCTTTTATGAAATGAAGCTGACGGTCTTGTTTTATTTCATCCACGGTTTTCATCTCCATCAAGACCAATCACTGTCTGTTAAAGAATAATTTAATCCTGTGTCAAGTCCTTTCAGTATTCTTCAAGAGATCAGTCATCAAGGGCAACTAGCTCTCTTAAATCCTCACTTTATCAGGATCCCGAACTTGCCGTAGTCAAGAAGCATGATGTAACCATAAGGCACAAATAAAATCTGAACAAAATTCAATGCAAAATAAATCCTCAGTTGATTTGAGATTAAACAGGTCACAATATAATAAACTTTTCAAGAAAACCAAGTGCCAAAGAGAGTTGCTAGACCATGTGCCCTGTAGGTAGTTAGGGTCTGGCGATCGGAAGATGTCGCGCTGTACGGAAAGATAAGACCCCCCTCTGAGTAGCCAATAGGGCCTAACCTAGGTCGTAAGCAGACGGACGTGACGTTGTAAACCTAGGCTATATAACACCGTGTTACTCGCCAATAAACGCCATTTGCCATCCACCACGTTGGTGTCAGTGAGCTGATGGCCCGAGCGGCCAGGGGTTGGCCGTTGTGTCGTTCCTGAACCAGGTCGCCACGCCAACAAAGGCAACAGTGCCCTGGAAATAAAGACTCATCCTCAGAACCTCTGAACCTACAGAAGTTCACTTACTAAACAATATAATTTAAATTAGAGAGAAACATGGAAACACTGAGAGCTAATTCTTTAATAAGAGGATCTAAAATCTGCTATGAGAGTGAAAATTCTCCTGTTCTGCAATGTGCTTTAAAGTCACACTGCATAAATGGATGCACTAATATGTTTCCCACGTCCTTTATTGGTAGCTACATATCAGAGCAAAGGACTTGGTCAAATTACTGCCAGATCTCTTGCTTGGTTGGTAGCTGTGCCCTGTTCAGAAGATGCCAGACAGAACATTACTTTGAAATGCTGGGCAGTCTGGATTTGCAGTAACAGCCAAGTCTGCTCCATGAGTCATAGCAGAAAAGGTTTTTAAAATACCAGAACCCTTCAAGCAGCTGCCCAAGTAATTGCTTTTAGATTATTATTACTACCACTGTAAACCAGAATATTTGTTTATTAGGTCAAAAGATCAGTCTTCAAAAAGAACCAAACTAATCAGTATGAGAACTGGTAGAGAGCAAAGAGGAACCTTTTAAAAAAATTAATCCTGCGTCCTTTGACTGTGTCTGTAAGATGCATGCTAAGTCATGCTTCTCAGACAAATTCTGTAGTGTACTCACTGTAACAAAGACCAGTATTTTGATATAAGGAAACAGACCATGAAATTGTCAGGTTTTAAATTATATATATAATTCAAGTAACCCTTTGGGGAAACAATGTCCTTTTCTCTGGAACACTGCCAGAGAAAGCAGAGCTCAAAGGAATAGGAAAACATGAAGAAAAACATGGAAAAAACATACTTAATATCACACTGTTAAAAAAGAAGAACCTACCAGTACAACAACAATAGAAAAAGCTCATGGCATTGATCAAAAAATCTGGATTTCTCATATATTCAAATCTGGTGGCAGGAAAAACATTTTGGTAAGGCTGATAAAGCCCTAAAATAAAATATTCCAAGAGCCAAAAAAAGATACCACAGCAGTCCATTTAAATTACAACAAAGTGCAGACAAAGCTAGAATATTACTGAACAATAGTTTATGAGAAACAAGTGGCCAGACTCTGGAAGCTCAAGTCAATTGTGCAAAGAAGGAAAAAATGAAAAAATGAAATCCAGACACTTACATTTCCCAAAATATGATTCTGTAAACAATTCAGTTAAAAAAAAAAAAAAAGAAAAAAATTCCAAACAATGACTGTTTCTTTCTATCAGCATATACATAAATAACATACAGCCATCTTTTTCCCAATACAAGTGATGGTTTAAAGGATAAGTAAAATACAGGTAGATACACAGTATTTTGTGCTTTTAGGACATTGACAAATACTGACTAATGCTCAGAACAACCCTATAAAGGTAGATAAATAGACATAAATAAGAGTACTTTCTTTTTTTCTGATTAAATTAAGCATGGGAAGGGAGTGATCACCAAGTTTCCCTTGATCCTGGGACAAATATACTATATACACTTACTGCTCTTCCTTTTAAAACAATTAGCCATTTGGAATCTCTGCCGTCTCTAATGGGTTTCTGTTCCACCTCGACTGGAATTCATGCCAAGAATCTTAGACATTAAAAAAAGTTCAAATAATCCTGCTGTAATTCCTGAAAGCTGCATGCCACAAACAGTCAACTGGACTGCAGCATTAGAAGGCTCCAGAATATTAAATTCCCATGTGTTTTTGCTCATATACTGCAGCTACCCCAGCATAAAGCTCTTTAATAGATCATACACCTAGCCATTTAGGACCCAAAAGGAAAGTATTTCATCTTTTACTTGTGTTCAGCTTCAGTATACTTATTTGCCTTTCCCTAAGGGTTTGGGTTTGGGTTTTTTCCCTGTATATGGCAGCCATCCATCCCAGTTGGTTCGCAAGCTTGAATGAAGTGGAAAATGGGATTATTTTTAATTTTTATAATTTTTTCCCTCAAGTTACAAAGAACATTTATTTTCTGAACAGTTAAAAAACCTCTACAATGTTTCCCAACACTCATCAAAACTAGTCAACTGAATCACACGACACTAGTCTAGTTCTCATTCAGCCACAGAACTTCTGGAAAACCTGCACTGAGCTTTTTAATAAAAATGGGAATTAATTTCCTACTGGTAACTTCAGCGTTCATGTAAAATCTCACTAAGAACATGTGTAGACCTACCTCAGTGAACACCGATCATTTGCAAGATTAGCTACTTCAAGTTGTTACTGTGCTCTGATGCTTTACTGTGTTAGGATGTGAATCCTTACATGTAACAAATTGCTGCCTTTTATCATTACTTCTCCTGGAAGCTTACCTTCTGCATCTAGCTCTATCCTCCAGCCCTCTGTGAAAAAATAGTGAAAATTTTCCAGATTCCATTTCAGAAAAGCTGCTTCTTTCATTTCCATCCATTCTTTGCCCACACAGCAGCACAACACTGGAAGCTTAACAAGTCATTGAACACTGTCATTCTTAACAAGTAAAACTGTTCCAACTTCGACTACCATTAAAATTCTCTAAAAACTTTATCCAGAAAGTGTTTTTTCAAGTGTAATTTCATATCTATGCTCTAATAAGACGCACACCACAAGACGAAGTCATGTAACCGGAATTATCATTTTGACTAACAAGGTTTCGGATAAAGCATGTAATGTCATTAGCAAAGTGAAAGTTCTCATACACTACAATGACAGAATTGCATCAGTAATGGTATACAGCTTATTTGAGCTCTCAAATGAAATGCATTATAAAGTACAAAAATCCCTGTCATTGCAATGGTACTGTATGTTACCTCCATGTCAAATTTAACACAAAGCTTACTCTATCAGTTGTTCTATTTATCTTTTCTGTGCAAAAGACAGGGTATTACATCTTGGCCTAAATAATACCCACTAAATCTTGACAACTTGGTCCTTCAACCATTCCAGGATAAGTCAGATAGATTATTTAAGGTTACCAACTGTTTGCTATCTCCCATTCAACTAAGTAAGAAGTACAGCTTTAGATATAGCCCAGTTGCATGGGAAAAATCTGGAAAATTTGGAAAACAGAACCATAAATAGACTGTGAATTATTTCATTGTCTCTGAAAGACTATATAAATTAATCATTTTAATATCTCACTAACCCAGTGGCAAAACTGCTTTGAGCATGTGTTTTCAGCTTCAGAAGAAATGGAGAAATCCACGTGTAGTACAAAATAGAAAAAAAAAAAAAACCACAAAAAGCCCCACAAACTTTCAAAAATAGTTCTAGAATTCCTGAGTGTCCTCTTATGTCTTTATCTACATTTTTTTATAGCGAGTATTCTCTCCCTCTTTTTAAAGAAAATCTAAATATTTTACATTTTTATAACTTCACATGCATAAAGCATGTTTTGCCACAGATACTGTGTTGTTCTGCAGCAACTTAATATTGCTGATTTGTGCATTTGAAATTCTTTTCAAACTAAAAGTCATTAAGCTCTGGTAACAACACATGAAAAAGAAAGAGACCACATGAATATAAGAACATAGATTGAGCTTTACAGTCAACAGGTACGAAAAAAAGTCAATACTGTTAGATTTTTAAAAGTTAACTCAGTTGTCAGAATGATGCCCTGAAACCCCTCTGAAGTCAAGAATCAGCAATAATGGCAAGTGCTTGTAAATGAAAAACTTATGTAACTTCTCATGATATGTTCAAGGTTCATTTCCCCTTCTTCCTCCCCTCCACCTCACCTTTGAACCCTTCAAATGGATGCTAACTCCTATTCTCTGCTTTTCCCACACTGAAGGGTACTTCCATCCTAGTTGCACCAAGTATCAAACTGAGTGTTCACGTAGCTGTAATAGACAAGTGGTGTTAAGAGATGGTTCCTTCCATGGGAAAGGTGAAGGGAATTACTATTTTTTAACTGGTTTAATCCATTAGGAGCTGTGCTTAAAAACTGTAAATTAACCAGGGTATGTACGGATTCTTATCACTGTAGAATTTTCTACTTCTCAGAAATGCCATCCCATTAGTTACTGACAGTAACACACATACATGCCAGACATGTCTGTCATTTCCAGGGAACTTGGAATTATGCAGTACTAAGCAACCATGATACCTATACCTACATCAGGAATTATTCACATTCTTCTTAGATTGAATTTGCTATGAATATGTCTTTGCAATGGAATTTTAATTTCAAAGTTGATTTAGGTGAACAAACTGAGCTGGATTCTGCATTAACGGCAAACTCATTATCACTAGAAAGTCCCACATTACTGCATTTCAAAACCAAAATCTAAACTTAAGCTTTCATACTGGGATTTCTGTAGCACTGCTTTTTCAGATCCTTATGAATGCAGCAATACATGTGATAGAACACACATAAAGTCAACATCTAGTGAGAAGTAAAACTGCAAAATTCTTCCTTTTTTCTCTTGGAATGAAAACTTGTTCCATGAAAAGCCACTATAATTTCCTCTGAAAATTAGCAGCAAGGGCACAAATAAGAACAGGTTTTCCTCTTTTTTTTTTTTTTTTTTTTTTTTTAGCAGTGTTGATAGTCCTTTGTAGTAGTTTGCCATTTATTTTGTGTTGTTTCTTTAAAGCAAAACCGTGCAAAATCTATTAAATCCTAATCATACCACTCTGCAGAATGAAATGAAACATTTAAATAAACTGATGATTTCTGATATATATTTCTTGTAAGGAATGCATAAGGTCCTGAAGTGAAAGTGGCCCAAGAAGTCTAGTTAATATTCAAGGATCACCTCCTCCAAGCTCAAGATGAGTGTATCTGAGCAAGTAGAAGTCAGGCAAAAATGCCAGGAGGCCTACATGGATAAACAAGAAGCTCCTGGCAAAACTCAAACACAAAAAGGAAGCACGGGCAGGTAATCAGGGAGGAATATAGAGATGTTGTCCCAGTGTCTAGGGATGAGGGTAAGAAAGCCAAAGGCCAAAAGGAATTGAATCTGTCCATGTATGCCAAAGACAACAAGGGCTTCCCTAAGTAGATAAGTGACAAAAGGAAAGCTACAAAAAACGTGGGCCCACTGCTGAATGACGCAAGGGACCTGGTGACACAGGATATGGAAGAATGCCTTCTTTACCTGAGCCTTGACTAGCAAGACCGACTTTCAGGAATTCCAGGCCCCACAAACCAGGGAGAAATGCTGGAGCAAAGAAGACGTACCTTAAGTGGAAGAAGATAAGGTCAGGAAAAACTTAAGCAAACTGGACACATGTAAGAGCATAACCTGATGGATGTACCCGCAAGCACTGAGGGAGCTGGCAGATGTCATTGTGAGGCTGGTCACTCTTGAAAACCTTTGATTGACCATGGAGACCAGGAGAAGGACTCAAAAAAGAAGGAAAGCAAATGTCACTCTTATCTTTAAGAAAGGCAAGAAGAAGCACCTGGGAAACTACAGGCTAGTCTTCAATTCCTGGAGAAGTGATGGAGCAGCTAATCCTTAAAATAATTTCCAAGCATATGAAGGACAAGAAAATCAGCAGCAGTTGTCAGCACAGCTTCACCTAAAGCAAGTTATGCTTGACTAACATGATCATCTTCAACAGTGGCATGGTAGATGAGAGGATAGCAGTGCATATTTTCTACCTGGACTTCAGGAATGCCTCTGACAGCATATGCCTTCAATCCACTTAGAGAAGCTGCTGATGTGCACGCTGGGTAAGCAAATAGTGAAGTGGACTGAAAATCAGCTGAATGGCCATACCTAGAGAATGGTTATCAGTAGAACAAAGTCTGTTTGGAGGACAGGAATTGGCAGTTACCCTAGAGGTCATTACAGGGTACAAATACTGTTTCATATCTTCATTAATGATCTCAATAGTGGGCATAGTGCACCCTCAGCAAGTCTGCAGATGACACCAAACTGGGAAGAGGGACTGACACCAAAGAGGGTTGTGTGGTCATCCCCAGGGACCTGGACAGGCTGGAGAAAGGGGCTCACAGGAAACTCATGCAGTTCAACAAGGGGAAGTGCAAAGTCCTACAGCTCAGGCAGAGGGACGGCCCCAGGCACCAGAATATGCTGGTGTCTGCCCAGCTAGAAAGCAGACTGGCAGAAAAGGCTCTGTGGGTCCTGGTGAACAGCAAGTTGAACATAGGCTAGCAATGTGCCCCTCCTGCAAAGAAGGTGTTTGGTATTCTGGGATGCATTAGACAAAGTATTGCCAACAGACTGAGGATGATTATCTTTCCGTTCCTACTCAGCACTGGCGAGGCCACCCCTGGAGTGCTTGCTCCAGTTCTGGGCTCCTCAGTACAAGACAGATATGGACTCAATGGAGAGAGTCCAGCCAAGGGCCACCAACAGACTGGAGCACCTCTTCTAGGAGGAAATGCCAGGAGTGCTGGGACTCTTCAGCCTGGGGAAGAGAAGGCTCAAGGGAGATCTCATCAATGCATATAAATACGTGAAGGGAAGATGGAAAGAGGGTGAAGCCAGGCATTTTTTCAGTGGTGCTCAGTGACAGGACCAGAGGAAATCAGTACACACTAAAAAACAGAAGGTTTCCTCTGGACATCAGGAGACACTGTGATGGTGATTGAGTACTGACTGGGACAGGCTGCCAAGGTAGTGGAGTCTCCATCCTTGGACATACTAAAAAACCGCCTGGATATGGTCCTGGGCAGCTGGTTCTACATGACCCTGCTTGAGCAGAGGTCTGGACCAGATCAGCCCCAGTGGTCCCCGCCAGCCTTAACCATTCTGTAATTCTGTAATGGAAAATGGTATCTCATTACTGAAGAATACGACCATGTAACATTTTTGCCTGTATCTCACTGGTACCAATTACTAGGTTTGAAACGGGTTAAATCAAAGAGATTCAGCATAACAGACAATGCAGAAACATAGAAAGTTAAAGAAATTCTTACAGCAAAGGATAAAATCTCCCTTCATGAAAATCAATTAGCATACTTATTTCCATTGCGGAAGAGACAGGTATCAAAATTCAACTGCATGAAGTTTCATGAAGAAAGATAATTATGGGTGCTCACAGGTATTCAACCCTGCAGGATTTGAGACAGAATCTGCAAGTTCTAAAAAGCCTGAGGGGAAAAAAAAAAAAATAAAGGAAAAGAAAAAAAAGATTCTGTGCTTTGCAGAGATCTCTCATAGAGCAACTGAACTAATGCAAACCTCCATGCCATCATGGCTTGACTGTTATAAATCAATATACTTTTTTCTACTTTGCACAACAGGTAAGATAGCTGCCAGTGGAGGAGGAGAAGTAGAGAGATTCTATCTATTCCTAAAGGCAGCATCTCTTAAGTCAGAAAAAAAGCATAATTGTAAATATTTTAACAATTTTTTTTCCTTCATTTGTAGCAGTCACCTCAGTATTGCTACCATAGTTGTACAATTCACAGCAGTTAACTGACACATCATGGTATAGGCAGAGATAAATTTTCCCTCAAAGATTTAATTTATTTACTGATTTCACTGAAAGAAACTACATGATTACTTAGCATGGGCAGACCTTTCACCTGGCAGAACACTGGTATACTAAGCATCGTGAGAGGATCATTTGTTCCTAGAGGAATCAATTACCAGACATGTAAAGAAAGAAGAAGCTATGAACAGAGAACTCTTAGACCACCATGAGTTTAAATAAGAATCAAGTATGTCTGCAAATGAGTTCACATAAAAAAACCCTCTTAGGTCAGTAAAGCAAATAGCAGCAGCATCAGTAACTTGCAAAAATTATGCTGTGCAAGCAAAATGTAAAAAGAGATGAAAGGGGAGAAAAATGAACTTATTTCATGCAGGTTTAGCAACAGAAAAGGACAGTCCTCAGCACACCATTCTTAGGTAGGTACCCCGTCTAGTCTGCAGATGACCACTTTGGTTTGTATAAGTGGCTGCAAAACCCATCTCAACTACACTTGAAAGAAGTAGCAGACCAAGGAAGGATGACATAGTTGTCATGCCACTTGAAGAATGATAGTACCAACCCCAACTACCGTTAATAGGCTAGATTCCACTACTTAATATATGTCAACAGGTTAAGAGTAAGCAACCTGTGCAAATTAAATAGGATGCAAAGTGCAAAAGATTATCAAATAGGATGCATTCAGCCCCCTGAAGGGCAATTCTTAATAGCAAATGAGAAAAATTTGGGGTAGGATTATCTCAGCTTCTTGTAGATGAAGGTCAGATAACATGGACAGATAATGTCATTGCAAGTAAATGATATATTTGGGTTTACAGTCTGCAAAGATAGACAGTGCAAGACAGGCACCTGTGCTGTTTTGTGGGAACACCAGCTTCACCCAAATTTCTGCAAGCATGGTTCACAAAGCTACGAAGTTGTCAAATAATTTTGAATTTATCACACAGCACAGTAGTGATTCTATATTTCTCTGCCATTGGAGCCATCTATCATAGTTGTGTGTTGACAATTGTAAATCCACAACTGCAACAAAATTAATTTAGTCTCTTAGAAACATTTCCAAAAGTTGCTCTGGCATATCAGAAACCAGAGGTGCTGTTATGATTCTAGCAAACACTGAAATATCCACACACTTTAAAATGTATAAATTTTTAAAACAGTTATCCCATTTCCGTTATCAGCAGATGGCCATAAGCCTGATGCAGAGTTCTACTTTGTGATATATCCTCATAATCTGCAATAAAATCCAGCATTTCCAAAATTTAGAATGCAACCAGTAATACTGCAACCAGTAATAAAGCCCAGAATCTGAAACTTAGACATGCGGGATTTACAATGTTAATACAAACATAATTCAAAGCCTTTGCATTAATGTATTACAACAACTGCGTGCTTTATCTCTGCACAGATGGGAAGCTTGCATATATTTCCTATACACACATCTATTCATGCCTAGTCTCTCCTTTCTGGGCTTCTTTTCCATCCCCCTTTATGCCCAGCTTGCTGTTCCATGGCCCACCCCCATTTCCTTTCTCAGCTGCCCTCTCTCAAACTCACAGGTACCCGTCCTCATCTCCCAACACAGGCACCTTTAACACACCTAGCTTCCTGCCAAACAACTGCTCCCAGTGACCTCTGTGACCATGTCCTTCTGTGTCACCTCTTCGCTTCAAGCCCCGGGTTCTCCCAGCAAACCTTCAGCCTCTTTTGTACCTGTCAGCAAGGCTCTATCTCCCTTGTGTTTCTTCTCAAGTCTAGCGCTCTTGTCCTTTACAACTTTTAATCAGTAAGCGTGATCTTCAGAAACTGACAAGGCTGGGAACTGTCTGAGTCCAGACATCTTCACCCTTGTCATAATGACTGTATCCTAACTCAAAAATCCAAGGAACAACTGTGGAAGACTGCCAGTAATCTCTGAGATAAAGCAAACCTATTGAAATCCTCACTGAGGAAGCTTTAGCTGCAGGATTACAGACAAATTAGCACTGAGCACTTGCAACATTTTTACCTCCTTCCCTCAACAGCTTAACGAGATCAGCTAATAGAAAAACACATAAATGCTAATAACCTGGTAAATTCCAATTTCTGCTGCAAAGCTATGTGGCAGCAGAAAGTATCATCAGATGTTCCTGTATTTTTAACATGAGGAAGTTTTGTCTGTTTCACTAGCTTCATTTGTGGAAACGAATGTAACATTTTGTCTGATAATTTTCCCAAGAAATTCAGCATATGAAAGACAGCAATTTCCATGATTAAAAGGCTTGCAAAGGCATAATGTAACAGGTGTTTATGTCAGGAAGCAACCTTAATAGATGTCAGTATCTTTTCCACCTAAAAAGTATTAACGCTGTCGTTGCATTGCAATACAAAATCTTTCTTAAAGCTTTATTACAAAGCCAAGGCCAACAAAAACGCTGGAATTTCCTAATTACTATATCTATTTAATACACGAAGAAAAACCTAGTGTTTTAACAGTAAACTATTTCCACCTTATTTTGTTCAATGTTCCATACCTTAATAGCAAAAATTATGTTTAGAATTACAGTAACAGTCATTTCATAATTAGCTGTTCTTTACACCACCTTCTTGCTTAGCTGAGAACAGTGCAAATACACAAGCACAAACAAGCAATGATGTCCAATCCCACTACAAAGTAAAAGGATCTTAAGATAATAAGTAATGATAGTAATTTCTCACTCATGCACACCGATTACATTTTTACCTGCATTTTAGAAATATTTCACTTTGAAACAGAGGCATTTGAATATTGCAGAAAGAAACATCTGAAAGTTACATTTAAAAACACAAATTCAATCACCACAAGTTTTTCTGCTTCAATTTCAGGTTCACCTCCTAAAGCTAAATATTTACTTACATATTGGTTTAAAATGTTTTGTATAATGCAGGACTTGCACTGAGAGAAGTAGCTTTTCCAATGTGCATATCAAGGCAGCAGTTCAACAGCAGTGGAGCAGCACTCCAAAAAGAATTTCAGACCATGAAATGGAGAAGTCCACTGTGGAAACTTACCTGTTACCATGATTGCTTCCAGCTCACACAATTTATCTGTAATGCCAGATTGTAAGTATCTTTCAAGTTATTTTTAGGGTTCCCACCACAGCTTAACCTATCTCTTAAGAAATTAATAATCCTCAGAGTCAGCACAGGCCAAGTCCCATATAGCTCTGGTGCCCTGTCTATTATACCACCAAGGCCCCTCTTCAACCAAGAAGCTGGTTTAACATCTTGCCCAACAAAAAAAAATTGTCATCACAAATAACAATACTGAAAAACTGAGATGAAATAAAACTGAATTATACTTTTTCCCTAGAATTCAGATACCAATTACATGCTTTCCAAAGATTCCACTTAAAAAAAACAAACAAAAAAACCCCACCACTCTAGTCAACTTTACAACCTAGGACAAAACTTTATACATAAGTGGAGTACACCTAAGCATACTGAAAAACTACTTATTAATTTAAATTTCACAATCTGAAAACATTTATGTCAGTATTTTAATTTCAGTAGCAAATTGTCATGTATAACGACTACAACAGACTTGCAATATATAAGCCAATTTCCAGAATTTCCAGGGATATTTCTGTTTCTAGAATCACAGAATCATAGAATAGAAACATGGAATAGTTAAGGTTGGAAAGGACCTTAAGATCATCTAGTTCCAAACCCTATGCCATGGGCAGGGACACCTCACACTAAACCATGCTACACAAGCCTTCATCCAACCTGCCCTTGAACACTGCCAGGGATGGAGCATTCACAACCACCCTGGCCAACCCATTCCAGTGCCTCACCACCCTTACAGTAAAGAACTTCCTCCTTATATCCAAACTAAACTTCCCCTGTTTTAGTTTTAACCCTCTACCCCTTGTCCTGTCACTACAGTCCCTAATGAAGAGCCCTCCCCAGCATCCCTGTAGGCCCCCTTCAGATACTGGAAGGCTGCTACAAGATCTCCATGCAGCCTTCTCCAGGCTGAAGAGCCCCAATTTTTTCAGCCTATCTTCATACAGGAGGTGCTCCAGTCCCCTGATCATCCTCGTGGCCCTCCTCTGGACTTGTTCCAACAGATCCATGTACTTTTTATGTTGAGGACACCAGAACTGCACATAATACTCCAATGAGGTCTCCCGAGAGCAGAGTAGAGGGGCAGAATCACCTCCTTTGACCTGCTGATCACACTCCTTTTGATGCAGCCCAGGGTACTTTCTGCCTTTCTGGGCTGTGAGCGCACACTGAAGCTGCCTCATGTTCATTTTCTCAAAGATCAACACCCCCAAGTCCTTCTCCGCAGGGCTGCTCTGAATCTCTTCTCTGCTCAACCTGTGCCTGGGATTGCTCCAACCCAGGTGTAGGACCTTGCACTTGGCATGGTTAAACTTCATGAGGTTGGCATCAGCCCACCTCACAAGCGTGTCAAGGTCCCTCTGGACGGCATTCCTTTCCTCCAGCGTACCAACCCAAGCACACAGCTTGGTGTCATTGTCAAACTTGCAGAGGGTGCACTCAATCCCACTGTCCATGTCACCAACAGAGATGTTGAACAAGATCGGTCCCAACACTGATCCCTGAGGGACACCACTCGTTACCGGTCTCCAGCTGGACATTGAGCCATTGACCACAACTCTTTGCATGCGGCCATCCAGCCAGCTCTTTATACACCAAGTGGTCCACCTATCAAATTGATGTCTCTCCACTTTAGAGACAAAGATGTCGTGTGGGACAGTGTCGAACTCTTTGCACAAGGCCAGGTAGATGACATCAACTGCTCTACCCCTGTCCATCAGTTCCACAGCCCCATCATAGAAGGCCACCAAATTGGTCAGGCAGGATTTCCCCTTAGTGAAGCCATGCTGGCTGTCACCAAGCACCTTGTTGTTTTTCATGTGCTTTAGCATGCCTTCCAGGAGAATCTGCTCCAAGATTTTGCCAGGCACAGAGGTGAGACTGACTGGTCTGTAATTCCCTGGGTCATCCATTTTCCCCTTCTTGAAAATGGGGGTTATATTTCCCTTTTTCCAGTCATCAGGAACTTCACCTGACTGCCATGATTTTTCAAATATGATGACCAGTGGCTTAGCAACTTCATTTGCCAGCTCCTTCAGGACCCACGGATGGATTTCATCAGGTCCCACGGACTTGTGTACGTTCAGGTTTTTAAGACTGTCTCGTACCTGATCCTCTCCTTCAGTGGGCCTAAGGTCTTAACTCTCACAGTCCCTGCATTTGCCTTCCAAGACTTTGGTGGTGCGGTCAGAGCCTTTGCCAGTGAAGACTGATGCAAAGAAGTCATTAAGAACCTCAGCCTTCTCCAAATCCAGGGTAGTCAGTTCTGATAGCTTCCAGAGTGGGCCCACGTTGTCCCTAGTCTGTCTTTTATCTGCAATGGAACTACAGAATCCCTTCCTGTTATCTTTCACATCACTGTCCAAGCTTAACTCTAACTGGGCCTTAGCTTTCCTAACCTGGTCCCTAGTTTCTCAGACAACATCCCTGTATTCTTCCTAGGACGCCTGTCCTTGCTTCCACTTTTTATAAGTCTCTTTTTTTTTCCTTGTAAGGTTCCTCAGGAGCTCCTTATCCACCCAAGGAGGTCTCCTGGCCCTCCTGCTGCACTTCCTCCTAGTTGGGATGCAACACTCCTGAGCTTGTAGCAGGTGATCCTTGAAGACCAACCAAGAGTCTTGAGCCCCCCTGCCCTCTAGGGCTATATCCCATGGAACCTTACTAAGCAGGTTCCTGAAGAGGCCAAAGTCTGCTCTTTTGAAGTCTAGGGCAGTGAGCTTGCTGCACGCTCTTCTCACTGTCCTAAGGATCTCAAATTCAACCATCTCGTGGTCGCTGCATCCAAGGCTGCCCTGCAGTGCCACATTTCCAACAAGACCTTCTGTGTTGGTGAGCACGAGGTCACGCATGGCACCTCTCCTTGTCTGCTCCTTTATTACTTGCGGAAGGAAGTTGTCTTCCACACAATCGAGGAACTTCCTGGATTGCTTGTGCCGGGCCATACCATCCCTCCAACAGATGTCAGTGTGGCTGAAGTCACCCATGAGAACAAGTGCCTGTGAGCGTGAAGCTTTTCCTATCTGCCTATAGACTGCTTCATCTGCAGATTCTCCTTGATCAGGCGGTCTGTAACAGATCCCCACAGTAATGTCTCCTGTTGCTGTTTTCGCTTTAACCCTGACCCACAAACTCTCAGTTAACTGATCACCTGTCCCCAGTGTTCCATACTCTCCAGCCTATCCCTAACATAAAGGGCAACTCACCCTCCCCACCTGCCGGGCCTGTCTTTTCTAAAGAGCCTTGTTAGAGATGGTAGCAACTTAAATCTTAAAAATATCATAGAATATAGAATGTTTTGGGTTGGACAGGTCCTTAAATATCACTTAGTTCCAACCTGCCCTTCTACAGGCAGGGACACTTCCACTTGACCAGATTGCTCAAGTTCCATCCAATCTGTCCTTAAACACTGTTAGGGATGGGGCAGCTACAGCTTCTCTGGGTAGTCTGTCCCAATGTCTCACTACCTTCATAGTAAAGAATTTCTTCGTAACATCTAATCTAGATCTCTCCTTTGTCAGTTTAAAGCCATTCCCCTTTGTTCTGTGACTACATTCCTTGTAAAAAGTCCTTCTCCAAATTTCTTGTTCGCCCCCTTTAGGTACCAGAAGACTGTTACAATCTTTTCCCAAAGCCTTCTCTTCTCCAGGCTGAACAAGCCCAAATCTCTCAGCCTGTCTTAATAGGAGAGGTGCTTCAGCCCTCTGAGCATCTTCATGGTCTCATCTGGACTCACACAAGCAGCTCCACATCCTTCTTATGCTGGGGCTTCAGAGCTGGACCCAGGGACTACAGGTGGGGTCTCACGAGAACAGAGGAGAGATCACCTTTGACCTTCACGATCCTTTTGATGCAGCTCAGCACACAGTTGGCTTTCTGGGTGCAAGTATACACTGCCAGCGCATGGTGAGCCGGCAACTAACGCCCCCAAGTCCTTCTTCCTCACGGCTGCTCTCAAACCGTTTTCTGCCCAACCTGTATTTGTGCTTGGGATTGCCTTTGTAAAGTGCAAATAAAAAATACAAATCATACATGCAGAAAATTAATTTATATGTCAAGTTCTTAAATGGGACTGACTAATGCAGGCTACCACCAGTGGGAAAACACTGTCTTTAGCAGCACGAGATCTCCACACCAAACCTCCATCATTTCATCACAGTAAATCTTTGAATTCAGAGATAATCACATTTCCTTACAGAGTATGTAAGTTGATATATTATTACTACATGCCACAGAAAAGCTCAAATGGGCTCTTCCATGCTTTCAAGGAAGCAGGAATTCCCAGTACAAGTAACACCTGCACTCAGAAATATTATACAATGTCATAACAGAACTTAAACGTATGGAAAGAAACACAGAAGCACCAGAACACATTTCCTTTTCAAAAACATCATTTATGTTACTTTCACAGCATACATTTGTCCTAGCGGATTTTTTAGCCCATAAGGCATTTTCAAACATGTTTTTTTAGGAACAAGGAATATTAAAATATCAGGCAGATACATTACATAATCTACGTCTTTTGTTTTTTGTTTGTTTTTTTTTTTTTTTAATTGGGAGGCTGCAGAAGAACATTATCTGTGCTGACAGTGTCTGGGCATTCTGACTGATCTTTTTATAGTGCTCCAATTTACTAACATCCAAGCCTGGAACACACTCTGAGCCTGATAAGCAGCTCACAAAAGTAAATAGATAAAAAAATTCTTTGAAGTCACTATGGTGGTTTTTTTACACTGAAAATACCCTGCATCGGTCACACTATAAACCACACAGGTTGATCATGCCAAAGCCTCCTCTGCATGACTATGCATTCACATTCATGTTCTGACCCATGTTCCTAAAATCACCAGCTCAGCTCACTGAAAACATATCATCAAACCTGTCTATTAAAAAACTGTAGATGTCTAAATGACTCCAGAAAAGCTGAATTTCCCATTTCAAAGGATGCTTTCATCTATACAATTTAATGTAAAATTTAAAAAAAAAGTATAAAAATAAATTAGATTTTTCAAATAGATAAATAATCTGTGGATATTTCACAGTGGATCTGTGAAATAAAGCAAGCGTATGGTCACTATCCAGGAGCATGTCCACTGAAGTTTCCCACTGGACTCCTTAAATTCTGCAGTTATATTTCACACGTACTGTCCCAACTCTGTAAGGCTACAATACAGTACTGATTTACAAACTCTACCTGATAATCTGTGAAGCAACAAAGCTGAGAACACTCTTACAAGGTTACAAGTGTTATTGCTGCCACCAAATTAAGTTTTACCTGGTTCACAACTACAATCCATTTCTTCTCCTTTCTAAGAGAATGTGCTCACTTTTCTAAGGCTTTAGCAGTTCACAAACACTGTTCACCTTTTTGTTTTGTCTACTGTTGGCAAAGAAATCAGTTATGCAGCCTTTTTAAGGTTAAAATAGTTTTAAAATATGCCATGCTTTGTATTCGATAACCACATTCCAGTTTGTTTTACTGCAAGGTAGCCATATTTTAAAGGCTTAACAATAAGGATTTATCACACTTCCCAAAATGTCTTCTGGCTGGGAAAAATATATACCCTCTCTTGTGGTAAGATGCAGTACACTCATCAATGTTACAAGTTGCATACAACTTTGACAAACAGCTATGTCCAGAAGCAGAGATGGAACTGTAGTATGAAATGGTATTTACCTGCTCAGTAGTAGTACTGGAAGTATACTGACATGCTTATTGCACAGCCAGAAACCATTCAGAAAGCAGATTCAATACCGGGGTGACATTTACTCTCTGACTTTCTTAATGAGAAGACTACCAAACCCAGAAAGATGAAACAAGCATTTGAGATTTGAACCTAGCTGTGAAAACACACAAAACCTGTTTCTCATTCCGTCAGTGTTATTTCCTCATATGTATGTACAGCATAAGCACAAGCTGATGCTTGTTCTAAAAGAACTCAGGCACACATGGAAAAATACCTCAGGGTAGGGATTGAAACTGCTGAACTTTCCCCTTATAATGAGGCTTGGCCCAATTTCCTGTTCTTCTGCTGGTTACCCACCTCACCCCACAGCTCTCCTCAGACTTTGTCACTCACCTCAGATACACAACTTCAAGCCACGTAGCCCTTTATCTTTCTTTCTTCTACATGATTTTTTCCTCAAATCGTAATTTCTAAGTATAGCAGCAGTGGAACACAAATTTCAAACTGCAATATTGTTCTATCATAATATTATAAAAAAGTCACTATTTAAGCATTTGAAACTTGGCTCGTTCTTTACTTCTTCACATCTCATATTATATAAAGGAATTTGCTTCTTATGAACTACCTATTCTGCTTCCTACACAAATACAAACCTCAAATCCTATCTTCCCTTCCCAGTATTTTAAATACTGCATTGTTAAAATAAACAAATGAGTAAGTTACTACTTTTTCCAAGACAAATAGCCCATCTGTTTATGCCAGTCAATGTAAAGGCGTAATGAATATGCAGCTGTTCCTAATGCTGCAAGCCACAACATTCACATTCTAAACACTTGACTTCCAAGCCTAAAGAATAAAGCAGAAAGTTTAAATTATGCATTTAAAGCACTGTAGTATCCTCTAATTTTGCTGTACAAAAAAGAATCATTTAGCTCTTAAGTAGTCAACTGAGAAAAATACCATTAACGTCAGTACTTGTATTTTCTTCATGCTCCTACGCTATTAAACTGTCCCAGAATTAAGCAAGGCCATAACTGCTGACCACATTCAGGCCAACAGGTCAGACCACAGGTCTCCCTAACTCAATGCACCATCTCAGCAGCGAATGGCCAGGGGAACATACAAGAACAAACCTAGTATGTAGTGATACCTCCACAAAATGCTGGACATTAAAGCCAAGTAGTGTCATTGAATTTGGAAGTAGATTACATCTCAAGATGAACACCTCTTTCTGCAGAGACCCTGAGTACGTACAAAGCATATAAATTCTGATGAAACGTTTGATTTTTAGCTATGAACAATCAGTCTGTAATTGCAGTTTCTATGCGCCAAACTGCTTACCTGTATGTGTTTTCAGTAGAATCATAGAATAATCAGAATATTTCTGTTTCTAGAATCACAGAATCATAGAATAGGATCATGGAGTAGTTAGGGTTGGAAAGGACCTTAAGATCATCTAGTTCCAAACCCTCTGCCATGGGCAGGGACACCTCACATTAAACCATGCTACACAAGCCTTCATCCAACCTGGTCTTGAACACTGCCAGGGATGGAGCATTCACAACCACCCTGGCCAACTCATTCCAGTGCCTCACCACCCTAACAGGAAAGAACTTCCTCCTTATATTCAATCTAAACTTCCTCTGTTTAAGTTTCAACCCACTACCCCTTGTCATGTCACTACAGTCCCTGATGAAGAGTCCCTCCCCAGCATCCCTGTAGGCCCTCTTCAGATACTGGAAGGCTACTGTGAGGTCTCCACGCAGCCTTCTCTTCTCCAGCCTGAACAGCCCCAACTTTCTCAGCCTATCTTCATACGGGAGGTGCTCCAGTGCCCTGATCATTCTCATGGCCCTCCTCTGGACTTGTTCCAAAAGATCCATGTCCTTTTTACGTTGAGGACACCAGAACTGCACAAAATACTCCAACTGAGGTCCCCCAAGAGCGGGGTAGAGGGGCAGGATCACTTCCTTCAACCTCCTGGTTACACTCCTTTGATGCAGACCAGGATACGGTTGGCTTTCTGGGCTGTGAGCGCACACTGAAGCCAGCTCATGTTCATTTTCTCAAAGATCAACACCCCCAAGTCCTTCTCCGCAGGACTGCTCTGAATCTCTTCTCTGCTCAACCTGTGCCTGGGATTGCTCCAACCCAGGTGTAGGACCTTGCACTTGGCATGGTTAAACTTCATAAGGTTGGCATCAGCCCACCTCATAAGCGTGTCAAGGTCCCTCTGGATGGCATTCCTTCCCTCCAGCGTATCAACCCAAGCACACAGCTTGGTGTCATTGTCAAACTTGCTGAGGGCACACTCAATCCCACTGTCCATGTCACCAACAGAGATGTTGAACAAGATCGGTCCCAACACTGATCCCTGAGAGACACCACTCGTTACTGGTCTCCAGCTGAACATTGAGCCATTGACCACAACTCTTTGCATGCGGCCATCCAGCCAGCTCTTTATATACCAAGTGGTCCACCTATCAAATTGATGTCTCTCCACTTTAGAGACAAGAATGTCGTGTGGGACAGTGTTGAACTCTTTGCACAAGTCCAGGTAGATGACATCAACTGCTCTACCCCTGTCCATCAGTTCCATAGCCCCATCATAGAAGGCCACCAAATTGGTCAGGCAGGATTTTCCCTTAGTGAAGCCCTGCTGGCTGTCACCAAGCACCCTGCTGTTTTTCATGTGCCTTAGCATGCCTTCCAGGAAAATCTGCTCCAAGATTTTGCCAGTAATATTCACAATGTTGGCTTTAAAAATACACCTTGTGATTACATTAAATGTTCACAGTATTGTATGACTAAAACATTGAAGGGATCCAAACAGTACTTACCTAATTTGGGTGGCATGTATTGCATACAAATTACATCCTTCCTTGCTTAATCCCTAAAAAGCAAACTCCATGAATTATGTTAAGCCGTAATTTTTACAGGTGAAAACCCTGTCAAAACCCGTAACAGTAGGACAGACAAAGCTTGGTTGGATGCTGTTACTTACTTACAAGAGTATCAAAGGCTGTCGTACATTCTCATGGAGTATAGCAACAGCCATCTGCAAATTCTAGAGTTTCTAAATTTGCCTCTCTTAATGAAACATGTTTAAAACCTCTCAAATCTAACAGCACCACCAAAGAAACATTGCTATGTAAAAATAACACTACTATATCTCTATGCAGTTATAACACACTGTATCTACTATGCAAACAGCATATTGGTTTATCTTTCTTTCTTTGGACAGAAGAAAGAAAAGGTTGAGGGGGAGAAAATGCAGAAGAAATGCAGTAGCATACCAATGTACGTATCAATAAACAAGAGCTTGAACTCTGGAGCTAAGAAACCATAGAGCATAAGTTCTGTAGATGTCTGACCGACCTATGACAGAAATCAGAGAGTTGGGGTTTTTTTTGCTTTCTTCATTACCTTTGGATGGTGGCAGGTGAGTAAATAAGACCATCAAGATCTCCATTTACTGGGGCAAGAGTTCAAGGACAGCAAACATCAACCAAACACAAGTTTCTACAATCACACTATGTCTTGAAAAAAAAAATTCCTTAATTTTGGCCCATTGCCCAAAAAGGTATGTAAATCTCCAGTAGAAAGTTTAAATACAAATG
Source organism: Neopsephotus bourkii (assembly GCF_033783945.1). Lineage (NCBI taxonomy): Eukaryota > Metazoa > Chordata > Aves > Psittaciformes > Psittacidae > Neopsephotus > Neopsephotus bourkii. Next base: position 139,724 of record NW_026901952.1, read on the forward strand.
GAATGAGTTCAAATAATTTCATTTTTTACACTGTCTAAAGCATTCATTCAAGAATTTACCATATCTTCAGGGCTTTGTAGTTTTTCTCGATTATTTCAAATAACAGTAGTTTCATCCCAAAATCTCCATGTACTGAGATAAAAAGGTCAAGCACCTACACCGAAACCCCCTGTGCACCACCTGAATCATAGTCTTTATTGGTCTGTTATCATATATTTGCCATTCAGACATATATACTGGTAGCAACCCACTGTAATGTGAAAATTTGAGCTGAGTGTAGAGATAGAAGTGCAGTTGAAAACACGCAAAGAGAGCAATCATTTAATCAATTCTTACTGTAGCCAGTTTTTCCATGTTTAAAGGGACACAACGCTACTGTCTTCCACTAATCAAAACCAAAACACATTATACAAAAGATACAGCCAGAAAGGAAGGAAAAGGGGGAGAGCATGACATACAGATAGGAAACACAGATACACAAACCACAGGTAGAGCCTTTAGCCAGGATTTTCCATCTTCAGCTACAGCAAGCAAAACAGCATCCGTCAACAACAGGAAAAGGCTTAATATGAGCATACAAACCACAGGGAGCTGGCTGAGTAACTGAATAATGGTTAGAGGTGAGCAACTGTCTCAGTACTTACACATTTTTTCCTCCATCGGAGGTGGAATATGATGATGCTGTAAGGTATCCATATTTCATTAAAAACACACATTTTTATCTAAGACCAGTCAAGCTGAAGCTGATCTGGCCCTTGGCATGATTCAGTCTAAAAGCACACTCATACAAGCAGCAAAAATCCCAAAGGTGAAGACTAGCAGCAAAGCAATGATGATTAGTAGCTATGCAATGTATTTTATTATGCTACTTATTATATATATATTTATTACGCTATAAGTAGCAAAGCAATGATGATCAGTAGAGAAAGGAGTGCAAGATCTTCCCTAGTATGTCTGCAGTCAGAAAGGGCCCTATTTCTAACTCACCCGCAGTGCCAGAGGACAAATATGAATTAAATAGTAAATTTGTTGGAAAACAACAAACAAAACCCCCACAACAAAAATGCTGCACAGAGCATAGTTACACATTTTTTTTAGCATTTCCCATGTTAAAACGTCAGAAGAAAAAGGTGTTTCTTACAACAGAAGTCTTTGTGGATGTGTGAAGTAAACTCTCATAGGTAGTATTTCAAGGTAGCAGTGCTACTTTGCTTCAGGTAACAACCCAAGCATCAAGTCTTTGTGTCACTCCATGTTTTATGTGATCCTGCAGCGTCTTGGAAATTAAATGTTGAGGGGACAGAAAGCAGTAATCAGCAGGCTATCAATACAACTGTAGCCAGAAAGGCTGGGGCAAACTCCTAGCAAAAGTAACCTGAGCTTTTATGCTAAGTTTATGACTCCCATTTATGCTGCACTGCTAAACACATATGCGCATTTTAAAAGTAACACAGAGTTAATTAAATTGAACTCTTTTGTACTTAAAGGAGGAACACATGAAATGTCTTTCACAAGAACTGCCCAGTCACAAATGTGCTGTTCCTCTTGCACAGCAGCATACTGTACTTGCTTAGGTCTTACACATATACTCTGCCTCCCCCTACACTTGATTGCCCTAGCTAGCCTACTGATTTATTTTCCATTCTATAACCCAGTGTCTCCTTTCTCTGTACAATGAATGCCAGAAAATGTCAACTCTCTCATTCTGCCAAGCATATCCTATGTAATATTTACACACATAAACAAACAATATATTACACTAAAAGGTGTATCAGAGACATTGGCAAAAGGGAAAGAGAAGCATTTCAGTTAAAGTAGGACAATACAGGCTGCATATCCAATTTTCTACGAAGTGACCTTAATCAAATGCTTTGGATTTTGCAGCATAAGTAAAACAGCAGTTCTCAGTAAAGCCTGTAAAGGATGACATACCTAAGACATTTCGGTAACTGACAAAATATGCCATTTCTAAAATGTTTATTAAGCATTTGCATAACATCAATATGGCTATAATTTCAGATTTATTAAAAACACAACACACACAGAGTTGTTATACAAAAAGCAGACATACCCACAACTGTAAGAAATAACAGCTTACTACCAGTGGAAAAGCATAAAGTTTCACATGGCTTGTTTTCTCTTAGGCAAAGAAGAAAAGTAACTTAATTCATCTAACCTAAAGACACGTCATCACCATGGCTAAATACAAGCAAACACAACTGACTACACTGTTGTCTTACCAATAAATATTTGTCATCTTCCATTCTCCCCACTCTCCTCCTAAATTAGTCACCATCTGCTTAATCTCAGCTGAGATCTCTGTATTTCACCTACTGCAAAATTAATGTTGTGTATAAAGACAGCTCTTCAGAGGCAAGGCAAGCTCTACTGCAGGGTAACAGGAAAAATGTCTCTACGTGGTTACAATAATTTGGATTTCACCATCTATTCAGAGTAAAGCAGCAAAAAAAGTTCAGTCATTTCCTGACCAGCAAAGCAAGTTACAGCAAAATACACATTCTATTAACTTTTAATTGCATTGCTTGCATACTGAAAAGCCCCAAAGGGAAGCATTTATTTCTAAAGCATAAAGAAGGGCACTGAAACTGCTTACCTCACTCAGCTCTGCAGGGGAGTCATTTCCATATTTCATAGCAACTCCAGAATTCATGATTAGACTTCTTAGGGCTCGATGACTTCTGCAGATTTTAATGCTTCAAAGCTTTGCTCAACTGATTCAATACTTTCTTTTCCAAATTTTTACGTCTGACACATTTTGCTCTATACAGCCATTTTTACTCCACACTGACAGTTTAAATTAACAATGCAAAACCTACTAAAAGAGCCAAACTGATTTTGACTTCACAGACAATCCATTGCTGCAAGAGACTTGCTAATACTGTGTTCAGATAATGCAGGGAAGGAACTGCTTGCCAGGATCCCAAGGCTGTCTTAGTCCATCTCCAAGGTGTGCTTCATCTCTGCTGTTTGTTCTGTGCTGCTGTTTTCCACAGCTCTGTTTAAGAGCATCTCCCAATGCCACGAATGTACACAGAAAAATTTGATGAGCTTCATGCAAATTCACAGAGAAATTAAAAAGAAAGTGCTGCTACAGCCTTCAAGGAGGGAGAACAGAAAAGAGAGAAAAGCTCCTCTATTTGAGATGAACCAATGCTGCACTTCACGCTAAAGTTTCCCCTGCCAGTGAGCCTGGAGTTTAAGTGGTTTATGATCAAACACAGCTGTCTTGCTGCTGGCTAAAGGGTGCATGGAAGGGGCGGTACTAAAGGAGAGTGTAAGTGGGAGGGAGACAGCTACAGAGAGTTCATTTTGGAGTTAGGCATCTTTCCAGCTTTCTGCATGCTAACTACTATACACAACACTATAAAGCTAAGTAAACGAAATGACACCTGGATAACAATAAATTGGATTCCTATTCCCATGTGCAATTAGGAAAGTTGGGGGATTTATGGGGATGGGGGTTGTAACAATTTCAAAAGGTCACAGTAAGCCCAAAAGCACCGTTAGAAAGCTGCAGATTTTATATAACACACTGACATTTTACAAAGATTTTGGGGAGATGCTACAGGAGGAAGGGGAGAAAAAAACATTCAGTATTCAACTAATAATCTGGGAAAATCCTTAACAAGCTGGCTTTGTGGACATGCTGCACCCACTATAAGAACAGACAACCTCCCTTCCCCTTCCTTTTATCCCCTAAAACCATGACAGCCCCACACTTCATAACGCCAGATTATGATGTACTTTTGGAGCTAGATGTAGGAAATACCATACTCTGCAGCCGAAATTTACCTGATCATCTTAATACAACGTATTACTAAAGTGCCTAGTGAGTTAAAAGAAAAAAACAACTTTGAGACACAGGAATAAATACTATGCAAGCTGTGGCACAATTCTACTGGGAAAAAAAACAAACGAAAAAACATTACCATGGGAAACAATGCTCTCCGAGACCAACATTTTGAAAATCACTTTGTGGTATTTTTTTTTTTTTTTTATTCTTGTTAATTACAGATTAACATCAGTATGCAGACACAGGGATAATTCATCCAAATGACAATACAGAAAGTGCATTAAAGAACAAGAACCAAGATAAACACCTGTCTACTGCTCTATCATACTAAAAAGCAGTAGGACTTTCTGGGTCCCTGTTCTTCCTCCATGACCACCATCAGGAACTCTCCCCTGGCACAGGAGGAAAAGGGAATTACACAATCTCTTCATAAGACTTTTTACTTTCATTCTCCATGTCCATTTTCCAGCCTTTCCTTTCTGTTTTGTTGTTTGTTTGTTTGTTTTTTTCCTGTTCTCCAATTCGCTTTCTAGTAGTCTGTATTTTTGGGTTTCCCTTCCTCTTTTCATGCCCTCCTTGCATTGCCTCCATTCTTCATTATTTTCCTCCTTGAGAGAATCCTCTCTGCCTCATCTTTACAATTCAGTTCTGTCGCTACGCTTAGTGCTTCTCTGTGTGTTTTCCCCTACTCATCCGCTTTGTTCCCCACATATGTTTCCGTTTATCGCCCCTCACAGACCGGCAGCGGGCTGCACTGCTCTCTGGTGGCAGACGGCTGCTCTCTCAGACACAGCATATAACACTTCCACGCTGGGACGAACTGCTTCCCCTCTCCAGTGGGCAGGAAGCCAGAAAGACAAGACTGCAGCATGGAACAGCATATCCACAACAGTTTTGATCAACAGTGTTTTATACCCAGGAACATAGGTACTGTATAATGACTTACCTCATATTTCATACATGATTAAAAAAGCAGCTTCAGTTCAAGAACTCCTGCAGCTGACACAGTACGTTTAAAAATGTTTTACCAAGTTATGCTTTCACCAACGGGAGGGTGATAAAAGCTTCTGTACTTTGCATCATTACCCTTACCAACTTTTAGATTACATTGTATAATCTGTTTAGAATCTTATCTGATCTTTGTCCAATTCCGTCACATGTATCACAGGTTCACCAACACAGGGATGAGTCTCAGAATTAGTTAAGAATAAAGTTCTATGTTTTCCTTTCCTAAAATAAATGCCATATTAACTATGGCCTCAATATACTGCATTTCCTCTACTATACCCCTATGTTGCCAAATAGTTCCCAGATGACTATAAACAGGCATTCAGAAATTAAAAGTCTTTATTTGCTTTCCCCACTCAACATTCTTGTCCATTCCTGGCAGACTAGCCATCAGACAAACCACATGATACTATAGATGCATCCCAAACATAATGGTGCAGGACAATCAAAATCTATACCCAGATACATGTGGTCATATACCCAGATGCTGCACAGGAATTTTTTCTTCCTCCTTCAATAACTGTTTATGTTACTCCATACAGTAATATGGTGGAAAGAGACAGATCCTGACTGAAAACAATAGCAGAATTCATAGTTTCAGATGTGCACAGAAACATAGGAGATACATGCAGATATTTTCAGAACAAAGATTATTTATAATTTAAAAAATAATTGCAACACACACACACACACACACACAAAAAGACACAAGAAAAAAGTTAAACCAAATTCTGGTGAAAAAAATTATTTTACTTTAACCCAAGTTGACTCCCATTCCAATCTCTGCACGGAGTGTTACGGGATTACACATTTAATTCAGAATCAACTCTTAACTAACCTCTAAGTACTGGCACTGCTTGTTTCAATGTCTTGGTAAACTCTGAGGGCATTTCTTTATTGTGGAGGGCTAGCTAAGACTAAATGTAATAATTCTTCTCAAATAGCCTTATTTTACTAACTGAATGAAAACATTACATCACAAAATTTCCAGAAAGACTTGAACAACTGTCTCCATGCACTTCCACTGTTTTCAAATACATGTAAGTGACCTAACATAGTAGCAGGATCCAAAGAACTTTGTTGAAGCTGAAGTGTATTTTCCCATTGACTTGTCCCAAAGTCAGGCTTCAAAGAAAACAAAGGAAAATCTCAGGTATGCCAATTTTGCACTGCCAGGAAAAGAAGAGAGTACCCTGTGATCCAGCAAGAGAAAGGTGCCAGCTGGACGCAGTCTCTCTTCTTTTTCCGTTTGGCAGCTGACTGTTCATTCTTGCTTTCCCTGACCCAGTTCCTCACCTAGAAAAGTGATGTTCCCTTTCCCTCAATCTTATGCTTATCTCTTTTTTATCCTCTACACTTAAGGAGGGGGTTGGCATGGCATGCGGATGGGAAAAGAAATCTCTTAATCCACATTTCTTAGCCCAAGAGGACACGGTCTCAGCGGACACCTCAGTGTGTACTACAATTCAAACAAAAGGAAGTTGGGCTTCCACTCAATCTCAGTGCATTCTGATCAATTACTGCATTTATACCTCTAAAGCACTCATGATGCATACTGCTTGTAGCTAAATGCATCTGCACTGACAGATTCTTCCCAAGGTAATTTCAGAATTATCTAGCAGCAACCATTAGGGTGGTCAGTTTGCTGACTGTGGGTCTAATGACCCTATGGCCACTCTATTCCATTTGTTTACTTTTATGAAAATGTAGTAAAAGAATCATCAACATGCACTCAGGATTCACTGAGGAGTCTACCTTTTAAGTGACTAATCATTTACTAAGATTTACTAGATCATCTGGTATAAAAGGATTATTTTTGGACAAGATGCAATTCTCTTGCCCTCCTCACCTTTGACTTCTGAAACTGCTACACAGAATGGAAGAAGTTAGCACTGTAGTTATTTTACAAGGTTTCTCCCTCATAGTATGTCTGCGTAATTACAATACTCTATTTCTTAACAGTCATTGCAGCAGGTCTGACAATTGCCACACATGAATGTTTCTTCCTAGTTTTGACAGCTGTGGAGTGAAAAATACAACATAAAAGCAATTATCTATTAAGTATGTATGTATCACATATTCTTCAGCATAGAGTGCACCTCTTTCTGAGGAGCAGTTTCACTCCACACACAATATGCACATTTAGCTGATCACTAGTTCCAAATGTATGAGGTAAGGCCTTCTGGGTTGGTTCTGTTTAATTAGCACTATAATTGAAATGCAACTAATTGAAGTCCATTGAGCATTTAGCTTGTTTGCGTTTGTTTCAGTATCATCTCTACAGTTAGAGCAGCACTCTGCACAGTCCTCCACACAATAAATGACACCTATAAATATCGCAAATTGACTACACACAGTTTGAATGCAACATGGTTTTGTTTTCACTCTGGAACAGAATATACTGGTGTAAAGTCTAAATTTCCATGGAGAAAAGAGTAGCAAGAAGACTAAACTTGGAAGCAGAAATTCAATACAGTAGCTGGATAATGCTTCCAGAAAATTCTGTATTCAGTAGCACTAATGCACTATCATTTAAAAGACAGTCTGAAAGGGATGCTAAATTCTTCTTGATGCAAACTGTTCTCATTAATGCAAGTGAGGATTATGCACCTAGCTTGAGAGAAGAAAAATCCAACTCATTTGAAACAATTGCAGGTAACCTTATACTGAAGAATCAAGCACTCTCTGAAAAAAACACAAGCAAACTTCTTTCCTTCAATCACAACATCTAAAACAGATAACATGTCTAGAATAATGTCATTTCAAAATAGCACTTCAGCTACTCTCACCTGTTCACTGTTCCTCAAATACTTAACCCACTTTAAAAGTCACATCCTTGACCTGATCAGTCTCGTTGGGAGTTCACATTTGATGTCTTTTTCCATCCTCCAGTATTTCATGCCATGAAGCCATTCACCAACCTGTCAAACAGCCACTTCCACTTTCTGTCATTTTATTAAAACCCATACATTTTGATTCCCTCTGACCCCACAGAGCCTTAGCATCAGGTCAGGACAGGAGAACCAGGGAGTGCCTGTTAACTCGCTTTAGAGACTTGTGTGTGACAACAAAAGGGGAGACAGTAGCAATTGGTATGCTCCTTTCATGTTGCAGCCACCTAATCATCATCGCTGTTCATTTGTTCCTTGCTTATAAACACAAACAAGGCTATTCTGTAAAACACAATTCCTGTCATGATAGTTCTGCTCAACTTCCCTTCATTGTCCTGCATTCCCTCAGTTCAGTCATGCACTCCTCCAGTTATTAACCACAAGGTAAATAAAGTCACTTCACTTCCAGTCCCTTCATTCTTGGTAGCTAACTTGTATTCCCTCATGTTTAGCAGCTGTGAACTGAAATCCTTTCAAAAATTACCACCTGCATAAGAAAGATCTAGCTTTTAACTGTCCCCTGCTAAGTCTCTCCTATTTTTCCCAATCCCTGATAGTTAATTTCCTCACTTAGATTTTCTCCTTACTCCTAAATGCTCTTGGGTTTATATCTTCTCCTTCATACACTCTCCTTTCCGGCTCCAGTCCCCACTCCACAGGCATGATCTTGTCTCTTCAAACATTCAGCAACCCAATTCATCAGCTGCCCAATTCTTTTACTCTTCAGCTCTTCCAAGATGTCTCTTTGTGGTCAGTCCCTAATTATCTTTCCTAATTAAAAGATTTCTCTCCACTCTGACTTCCATTACCAGTGGCATATTGAACACTCAACTCCTTGACCTGGACCAGTGACCACGTAAGTGCCCAGAGTGACACAAAGAAGCAGGAGGTATCCTAGCCCCTGGTACCACAAGAGCAGAGTAGAGGGGGCAGGATCACCTCCTTCGACCTGCTGGTCATGCTACTTTTGATGTAGCCCAGGTATGGTTGGCTTTCTGGGCTGCAAGCGCACACTGAAGCTGGCTCATGTTCATTTACTCATCAGCCAATGCCCCCAAGTCCTTCTCCGCAGGGCTGCTCTGAATCTCTTCTCTGCCCACCCTGTAGCTGTGCCTGGGATTGCTCCAACCCAGGTGTAGGACCTTGCACTTGGCATGGTTCAACTTCGTAAGGTTGGCATCAGCCCACCTCACAAGTGTGTCAAGGTCCCTCTGGATGGCATTCCTTCCCTTCAGCGTATCAGCCCAACCACACAGCTTGGTGTCATCGTCAAACTTGCTGAGGGCGCACTCAATCCCATCGTCCATGTCACCAACAGAGATGTTGAACAAGATCGGTCCCAACACTGATCCCTGAGGGACACCACTCGTTACTGGTCTCCAGCTGGACATGGAGCCATTGACCACAACTCACTGCATGCGTCCATCCATCCAGTTCTTTATCCACCTATCAAACTGGTCCACCTATCAAATTGATGTCTCTCCAATTTAGAGACAAGGATGTCATGTGGGACAGTGTCAAACACTTTGCACAAGTCCAGGTAGATGACATTAACTGCTCTACCCCTGTCCATCAGTTCCGTAGCCCCATCATAGAAGGCCACCAAACTGGTCACAGGATTTCCCCTTAGTGAAGCCGTGCTGGCTGTCACCAAGCACCTTGCTGTTTTTGATGTGCCTTAGCATGCCTTACATGCATATACACACACATTGACATAAATGTATTTATGTAAGTATAAGTATTTGAAAAATTAGATTCACTGAAATGTTCCACTTGAAACATTTTCAAGCAGATGAATTCTGGCTAATGCAAGGCAAGTGTCTGACTTATCCCTGCTTGAAGCTCTGTAGAACTTTGGGCTGGCATGAGCATTTAAATAACGAGCACCAACCTCACTAAGCACTTATGGAGTTTGGCAATCTCTCGTTTTGGCAGAAATTGTAACAAAAATTGCTTAAACAATTATGTCACCTGAAATTATATATATATATATTCATAGAATCATAGAATACTTAGGGTTGGAAAGGACCTTAAGATCATCTAGTTCCAACCCCCTGCCATGGGCAGGGACACCTCACACTAAACCATCTTACCCAAGGCTTCGTCCAACCTGCCCTTGAACACTGACAGGGATGGAGCATTCACAGCCTCCCCGGGCAATCCATTCCAGTGCCTCACCACGCTAACAGGAAAGAATTTCCTCCTTATATCCAATCTAAACTTCCCCTGTTTAAGTTTTAACCCGTTACCCCTTGTCATCTCACTACAGTCCCTAATGAAGTGTCTCTCCCCAGCATTCTTATAGCCCCCTTCAGATACTGGAAGGCTGCTATGAGGTCTCCACGCAGCCTTCTCTTCTGCAGGCTGAACAGCCCCAACTTTCTCAGCCTGTCTTCGTACGGGAGGTGCTCCAGTCCCCTGATCATCCTCGTGGCCCTCCTCTGGACTTCTTCCAACAGATCCATGTCCTTTTTATGTTGAGGACACCAGAACTGCACACAATACTCCAAGAGCAGAGTAGAGGGGCAGGATCACCTCCTTCGACCTGCTGGTCACACTCCTTTTGATGCAATGGTTGGCTTTCTGGGCTGCGAGTGCACACTGAAGCCAGCTCATGTTCATTTTCTCATCAACCAGCACCCCCAAGTCCTTCTCCACAGGACTAAATATACATAAAAAAAATATATATATATATAAAACCTCTGGTCAATAAAACTCCCTATTTTAGATATTTTACTATCAACAAATTCAGGATTTACTATGAACAATTCACTTCTCAACTCCCTAACTATTTACTATCCAGTAAACACATTTATTTTTCTAAAGGTCTGTGTTTTGTTGATTTGCTGTGGTTTTTTTTTTCTCTCCTTAAATAGCAGACATAAAATCCAAGCTCCTTATTCTAAAACCCCCCCTGGTCCATAAAATTCTTTTTTGTTTTTGCCCTTCTAATTGCTCTGTCATGTACCTTTCAAAGCTCTTCTGAGACTTTTTTCCTATACACCTTCCTAGATTTAAGCTTCTCACCATGATCTTCAAGGCTGCCTTACAGCTTTCATATCTGTCAGTTTCATTTTACCTTGGGAAGGACAGCAAACAACCCTGCTTCCGCATTTACGGTATCTCTGACTTTCTTGTATTGTCTATTTGGTTCATGAAACATGATTACAAAGCTAAAATCTTCTTTATTTTCAGGCCTCACCTGGATAGTCCCTTACTTCCTTAAGTTTAGAAATTACTTGATAAATATTTCTGGTGTTTACTGTTATATAAGGGTCTATCAACCAACTAAACCAAAGCAAATAAACAAACTTACATTTAAAAAAATTTGAACTCTCATTTGCTCTGTCTTCAGAATTTAGAATCCTGACAAAAAATCCTTTCAGCATTATGAACAAACACCTGGCACCTCTGTAGGGGCTACAGAAACATGTTTCCCTCCTTTTCTATAATGCATACCAAACAGTCAATATCCATGTGAATATTAGATTCAACCAAAAATATGCACTTAAAATGTCTTTAAAAATTCATAGGGTAGAAAGATTTAATGTCTTTTTCTCCAGTCAATTCGCTGAAATTATAGCCTCAAGTAGGTAGAGTAATACAAAACTTAGTGTAGGAAACTAAAGACAGCTATTTAGCTTAAAGACACAAATGTAACTTGGGAACATCATTGAGGTTCTTATTTTATTATGAACTCTTCACAAACAGACACTGCCCTTCCTGAAACTCAAAGTTTACTTTCATTGCTTCCTACCATGATGAAGAGTCAGGTTTAGCATACACATCAACATAGTTACTATCATAATCTATCTGCCAATTGAGAAGGATAATGTGATTTTCTAGCCCAAAAATGAAGCAATCATGCTGAAACAGTTCTTCACAAAAAGTAGAAATAGTAAGTGCAAGAGAATGCCTCTGCATTAAGTACTCGCCTCCCATCTTCTCTGCACTGGCACGAAAATAGTTCCCCAAAGCAGCTGTGCTGACAAACGTATATTCATTAAAAAAATCCAAACAAACAAAACCAAGCAGAGCCCTCATACACACATACACAACCAAACAAACAGAACCAAACATGAACAGAAGCAGGGATTTGAACAGTGGCAGCACCACTCTGCACTGCCTTAGGTCAATGTCCCAGACCTGACAGTGACAGAGAAAAGACCGCAGAGAGCAGGAGCATCTTGATGAATTTACCCACGGCACTGACAGGCTTCTGTGGAAAACCTGCCGTGTCTCACTTGGTAGGCAGGATAGTGGTTGATTACTCCATTATAACTGAACTAGCACTGAACTGTAAAAACACATTAGAGTCCATTTTCAACTCTGCAATGCAGTTAAGATTTTCATTTTATTATCAAATTCCTTTGTATCATGTAACCAAAACATAAGGGGTTAGTATGTTTGTGGAAGTGGAGTGGGAATAAGTCTTCTCACCTTTTTAATAAATGAGGATTCACAGAAGCTCAGGCAGAGCACAGGCAGGAAAGCTGTTAATACAAAAGACCCTGTTAGAAAGCTACATGGTAATTGCTCTGGCAAACCAGAATCCAGGAGGTTAATGTTGCTTCAACAGACTATTCCTGTGCCTCAGGCTCACCTTACCACTTTGCCAAGCAAAGTTATAATATTAATATTATATTCTGTATAGCTGTGTGCAGTGGTGCTGGCCTAACATACCAGATGAACTGCTCTTCAGGAAACTGGAAAAACAAGAAAACTGAAAAAGTAAAAAGATCTGAACACCTTCACTGGAGATAGGGCTCCCTTAACTACAGCTATTACAGCTACCAAAACAGGGTGCACAAAGACAGCTTCTAGCAAATAGAGGGAACAGGGAAAGATATAAAGACCTTGCAACTAAGTTCAATTAGAAGTTTCAAAACTTCTTCCATAGACCTTCAAAACATCTACTTAAACACGCTTCTTAAGGGGCCCTTTTCTGTTGCACCCAGTTGCCACACGGCTGTTCCCATCATGCAATTACAACTACTAAGCTGGGTCAAAACCCATCACTGTTACATTTCACCTTTGTTACATGCTTGTAAGAGATATTGTTCAACTGTCACATAAAAGATCCAGTTAAAAGCCTCAGTCAAAAGGATGTATTAAAAGGCTGACTCAGCAAATTTGCCCTGTGCTGAGACCCATCATGTTGTACTCTGTAACATGTTGTATTTTGTAATATGTTGTATTCTGCAACGGAATAACAGAACAAACAAACAAATCCCCTCAGCATGTATGCTACTGAAGCGGTTTTCCAATAAAACTTACAAATCTGCCTTTGCTCACCTCTATGTCTGTTACGATCCAGTAAGTTCAAAAGACAGAAAAAACACATTTCATATAAAATAGATGACTCCTGGCAGACCTAATCCATCATGTCCATTTTAATTTACAAGAGAAGAGTAACTGAGCACTGTTAGAGGGCTACAGAAGCCAGGACTGTAAAAATACAACGCATAGACTTAGTACACCTGATACCTGTTTCAGACAAACTCCATTACAGTGCTGGCTCGAAATCAAAGACAAACAGCAAACAGCTTCCCATTTAACATAAAAAACATCTGTCAGACAAAACTGCCTTTCTGCCTCCTTTCTGGTAAGTCAAGCCTCCTGAATCTATATTCAAATAATCAGTTCTTGCTTTAAGAAACTCCTGGATTCTAGTTTTAGACTGGCAGAATGGAAATGGCGCCTACTCTGGAAGCAAAGGCACAAAAGGCAAGGTTAACTTGGGCACAAATCTTTTATAAATCGTAAGTGCTACTGTTCACACCACTAGAACGTTCAGCTTTAGGCCTTTCTACCTACTAGGGTTCCAGCTGAAGAAATCACTGAGTACATTTTTACATTTTACATTTTGCATTCTTATTGAAAAAACTTCAATAGCTTTTACTGGCACGAAAAGAAATTGTAATAAAAGTTGCATGTAGGACATGGAGAACAAATGGCTGCAAGGGGAGGAAAGTAAGAGACATGGCTCCTGCAGTTTACTTTTGATAGTATGCTGAATACAGAACAGACTTTCCAATAGAGTAACTTGGGAAAAATCAATTTGTGCACAAGTAACTGAATCCTGACATATCCCATAAAGTGCTAACGCACTGAATAAATTCCTTGAAACACACAGAATCTAAGCATTCCTTGTCCACACCAGCCTCATGCAGAGAAACTAGAAAGCCATTACTCTCTCTGATCCAAAAGGATGCGCTTGCAGAGCATTGGGTACCTGATACTTTGATGCCAATTTCCCTGTTTAATAAGAAAAGGGGTGGGGAAGCTGAAGGAATAGAGCTTCCCAAATCAAGGAGCAAAGAAGCTTAATTTAAAAACAGAGATTTGGAGAGAGAAGGGAGAAGAAAAAGGGGCAGAGTTTGCCAGAAAAGGAAATACTAATATTACTGAGTAATAAAACCATTTTAAAATTACACATTCAACCAGGCACTTTACAACAGGTTTTCATTAGTAGGGACACCAAACTAAAGTAGCCTACAAACTAACCATGGAATTACCTTCCACAGTATAGTTCTGTCATCAATCTTCCTCCATAATTTTCTTGAAAGACAGTTTCCCAAAAGAAGTACCTGTGTAATTTCGATAAAACTCATCCCATTTACAATTGATGGCTGTAAATTAAACAATAGAGCAAATGGTTCATATTCAGGATAGCTGTAAGAGTATACCTACACTGACGCAAATCTCTATGAGACCTTTTTTCCCCACCCCCTAGAAGAATATTTTTGCTTTCTTTGGTAAACAGAGAAACCTTCCTGTTTTTAACAAGTTAACTTTAAAATCTACACTTACTAACTAGATAAAATGAGCCAAAAATGTAGCTTAAAAAACTACAGTATACATAACACGATTTACATCTTATTGGGAGGGTGACTGGTATAGGGCTTTTAAGCAGTATAGTTTTTTCTCTCAGAACATGCTAATGTTACAGTGACTTGTGCCAAATAAAAGCTTACATACATAAGATGGACAAGCAGACATTCTTATCAGTGAATAATCTGATCATATCAGTCACTGTAAGGAAAGACTGCTGGTTACATAGCCATATCCCCTGCTAGTCACACAGCAAAGGACACTAGAAATAGCAGCAGCCATACCGGGAGGTAAGGTAGGAAGTAACAGAAAATTGGCTGTCAAATTGTCTGAAGTGATAAGAGAAAGGGCCAGACAGAGAGATTAAGTTCAGCAATTTGAATTTCATCACAGAATGTCATATGTGAATATATGTCAAATACCAAACATCTCTATAGTACTCTTTTGCTAAAGTACTAAGTGCACTGTATAGTATTAAGGCATTGCAAAAAAATTGTTATATGCTCCATAACATGACGGCAGCACTGAATTTACATGCAAATCACCTAGTTTAGATCTGCACGTATCTCAGAGCACACAAATGGTTACTGTGACTCAGGATAAAACAGCCCATCAATGCTGTTTCAAGCAGTTATCTAGAACCAGCTGCACTGCAGTCACACCAACTAAAAAGAATAACTTTCTCAAAACAATGGTTCTGTCTGTCATAACTTGCAGCTCAATGCTCTGAAGAAGGAAAAAATCAGCAATGCAAGCATTCACCGAATCTGATTAATAGAGAAGTATCACAGTAAGAGTATCTATTTTTGGAGAATATGACACTTCCTAAAACAAAGACAGGAAGTTCCCACCTGCTAGTGATCATGCTGAAAAACTAGTGCTAATACAAGGACATACTGCTTGGCCATGGATATGTCCAGTATGGCTTTGTACTTTATAAACTTTTGGGTTGTGTACCCATCAGAGATTATATCTGCATTTGGCACAGAGAATCCACAGTCAGAACTAAATTTGGTATGCCTTCTGTACAGAAAGCATACCCTGTCACACAGATGCATGACTAAAATGATCCATTCCCAAACTCAAGAAAGTTTTTAGCACCTCCAAATGAGGTAAATACACATGCAAATTAGGCAGGAATAGCTGAGGAAAAGCAGCCTAGTTGAGAGAATATGCATTAAGAATCTTGTAGCATTAGCTTTCTACTTTGTTCTTGATGGAGACATTGCAAAAGCAGCCCTGGTTAAGGTTAGAAGTACAGATTCGGCAGGTAGAGCAATCCGTTCCCATGTTCTCCTAACTAGAAACATTCATCTTGCATTGACAGCCCAGCACAAAATAAAGCAGGATTATGCCTGTCTGGTTTCTGGCCAGAACCACAAGATGCTGCAGGAAGCAATGCTGGCAACTCTGTAAATATGCCCTTCTCTCTCAGGCAGTAAGAAAACCACGACTGTGGCACTCACATGGATGCTTTGAGGAGGAAGTAAAACAGAGGCTTCTAAAAGCAAGTGATCATGAAGAAATCCTACCACGCTCTATTCTCAAAAACACATCTGTATTCTTCCCCTCTTGAAGTCAGCCATATCCTCATCAAATCTTTCTAAATGTTTTCAACCAAAATAGCCCTAGCAGGGAAGGTGCAATCAAAGAACTGCCAATACAGCTCGAGTACCTTTGGAATAAAAAAATCAAGAGATTAAAGGATGCTGGATCATACCAGTCCAGGGACTCAATAGCTAAAAAAACCCCATGTATCAACATACTTGGGGTCACTCACATTTAAAAAAATGTAAGATCTTCGTGTAGAGACTTTCTGAAGCCCATCAGAGTTATTTACAGCTGAAAGAACAAAAGCAGGAGATCATATTATACTGGCAAATGAAACAATTCCAACTGGTTCTACTTATCTAAACTTATCTACCTGCGATAAATACATTCATCTTAAAACAACACTAAACTAAGGGAAAAAAAAAGTTAACCTAGTCTATTTTAATCACTTGCAAAGAGAATATGAAAAGGCAAATAAACATATCCAAATCTTACTGCTTACCTTATTAAATGTAACAGTAATTCTTATGTGAAATATGCTCACCATATCAAGAGGATGTTTCACATGATCTTTCCAGAGAACAGCAATACTTCAGCTCCTAAAACAGCATGCTATTATTCCTGATAGCACCACAGGGAATGCATTAGTATCATCTGGCTGCCTGGGAAGTGAACAGATCTGAACACAATCAGCTATTTCACTACAGCTACATGAGAGATTTAAACTAGATTTGAAGGGGGATGGGGTTGTGGCTGGGCTTGCCTCAGTGGGGCAGCACTCCGGAATTGATGAAGACTGGGAGGCCTCCTGTAATCCTAGGGTGAAATCGGTGTGCTCAGCTCGCTCCCTGAAATGTCTGTACACCAATGCGCACAGCATGGGAAATAAGCAGGAGGAGCTAGAAACCTGTGTTAAATCAGGAGATTATGACCTGGTGGCAATTACAGAGACGTGGTGGGACAGCTCACATGACTGGAATATAGTCATGGAGGGCTATGTCCTTTCCAGGAAAGACAGGCCAGCCAGGCGGGGTGGTGGGGTTGCTCTTTATGTGCGAGAGCAGCTACAATGCACTGAGTTCTGTCCGGGGACAGATGTTGAGCGAGTTGAGAGTCTGTGGGTGAGAATTAAGGGGCAGGCTGGCAGGGGCGATACTGTTGTGGGGGTCTGTTACAGGCCACCGGATCAGGGTGAGGAAGTTGACGAGGCCTTCTACAGGCAGCTGAGAGCGGCCTCACAGTCACAGGCCGTGGTCGTTGTGGGGGATTTTAACTTCCCTGATGTTTGCTGGAAGGACTACTCGGCAACCCAGCCGCAGTCCAGGAGGTTCCTCCAGTGTATGGATGATAACTTCCTCATGCAAATGGTGGATGAGCCAACCAGGAGAGGTGCGCTGCTGGATCTCATCCTCACTAACAAGGAGGGTCTGGTTGAAGGAGTGAAGGTTGAGGGCTGCCTTGGTTGCAGCGACCACGAGATGGTGGAATTCAGGATCTTGTGTGGTAGGACCAGTAGAATAGCAAGTAGAATTGCAACCCTGGACTTTAGCAGGGCAAACTTTGGCCTCTTCAAGCAATTGCTAGGGGAATGCCCATGGACAAGGCTCCTTGAAGGTAAAGGGGCCCAAGATAGTTGGTTGGCATTCAAAGACTGATTTTTCTGAGCTCAAGATCAGAGCATCCTGACAAGTAGGAAGTCAAGGAAGAGGGTCAGGAGACCTGAGTGGCTAAATAGGGAATTCCTGGGTATGCTCAAGTGGAAGAGGAGAGTTTACAGGTCATAGAAGAGGGGCTGGCCACATGGGAGGAATATAAGGCTGCTGCTAGAGGATGTAGGAAAGCTCCTAGGATGACTAAGGCCTCCTTGGAATTAAATCTGGCAAGAGGGGTCAAGGACAGCAGAAAGAGTTTTTCAAATACATGGCAGATAAAACTAACACCAGAGGCAATGTAGGCCCGCTAATGAACGGGATGGGTGCCCTGGTGACAGAAGATACAGAGATGGCAGTTACTGAATGCCTTCTTTGTCTCTGTCTACTCTGCCGGAGGCAGTCCTGAAGAGCCCTGTACTGCTGAGACCTCAGATGAAGACAGGTCAACAGAGCGGTTTGCCTTAGTCGATGAAGAATGGGTTAGAGACCAGTTGAGCAATCTGGACATCCATAAATCCATGGGTCCAGATCGGATGCACCCACGGGTGCTGAGGGAACTGGCAGAGGTCATTGCTAGACCACTCTCCATCATATTTACCAAGTCTTGGGAAACGGGAGAGGTGCCTGAGGACTGGAGGAAAGCAAATGTCACTCCAGTCTTCAAAAAGGGCAAGAAGGAGGACCCGGGTAACTATAGACCCGTCAGCCTCACCTCCATTCCTGGGAAAGTGATGGAACACCTTATCCTTGGTGCCATCTTAAGGCATATCAAGGATAAGAGGGTTATGAGGGGCAGTCAACATGGCTTCACCAAGGGGAAGTCATGCTTGACCAATCTCATGGCCTTTTATGAGGAAATAACACGGTGGATGGATGATGGCAGAGCGGTGGATGTGGTCTACCTTGACTTCAGCAAAGCGTTTGACACAGTCTCCCACAGCATCCTCACAGCTAAATTGAGGAAGTGTGGTCTGGATGATCGGGTAGTGAGGTGGACTGTGAACTGGCTGAAGGAGAGAAGCCAGAAAGTTGTAGTCTATGGGGCAGAGCCTAGTTGGAGGCCTGTATCTAGTGGAGTGCCTCAAGGGTCGGTACTGGGACTAATATTATTTAATATATTCATCAATGATTTAGATGAGGGAATTGAGTGTACTATCAGCAAGTTTGCTGATGACACTAAGCTGGGAGGAGTGGCTGACACGCCAGAAGGCTGTGCTGCCATTCAGCGAGACCTGGACAGGCTGGAGAGTTGGGCGGGGAATAACTTGATGAAATATAACAAGGGATAGTGTAGAGTCCTGCATCTGGGCAGGAACAACCCCAGGTTCCAGTATAGGCTGGGGAACGACCTGTTAGAGAGCAGTGTAGGGGAGAGGGACCTGGGGGTCCTACTGGACAACAGGATGACCATGAGCCAACACTGTGCCCTTGTGGCCAAGAGGGCCAATGGCATCTTGGGGTGTATTAGAAGGGGGGTGGTTAGTAGGTCGAGAGAGGTCCTCCTTCCCCTCTACTCTGCCCTGGTGAGACCTCATCTGGAATATTGTGTCCAGTTCTGGGCCCCTCAGTTCAAGAAGGACAGGGACCTGCTGGAGAGAGTCCAGCGCAGGGCAACTAAGATGATTAAGGGAGTGGAGCATCTCCCTTATGAGGAAAGACTGAGGGAGCTGGGTCTCTATAGTTTGGAGAAGAAGAGATTGAGGGGTGACCTTATTAGTGTATATAAATATATAAAGGGGGAGTGTCACGAGGATGGAGCCAGGCTCTTCTCAGTGGCAAACAATGAAAGGACAAGGGGTAATGGGTACAAACTGGAACACAAGAGGTTCCACTTAAACTTGAGAAGAAACTTCTTCTCAGTGAGGGTGACAGAACACTGGAACAGGCTGCCCAGGGAGGTTGTGGAGTCTCCTTCTCTGGAGACATTCAAAACCCGCCTGGACACATTCCTGTGTAAACTTATCTAGGTGTTCCTGCTCTGGCAGGGGTATTGGACTAGATGATCTTTTGAGGTCCCTTCCAATCTCTAGCATACTGTGATACTGTGATGCTGTGATACTATCCACACCAGTGATCCTTGTCCAACATAGAAAATCCAGGTAAAAATAAAAAACAGCTCCCAAACTCTCATATGCACAAAGAAATCCTTTTCTATCCATGAAGAATATTAAAATTGTTTACATTCCAATGCAATACACACTGAGTTCATAAATGATTACATTTGGAACACATAAAAGGGTTCTCACCAGAGATATGTGCTGCAGTATTTAACCTACTGTGACAAATAGGTACATAATCTAGTCAGTGGTGATGGGTCACATTAAAGGTTAATATGCTAGTCTTAAATACTGGTATCAAGGTAAAGAGCTATCTAAAAATGTGAGTCTGAAAAATACTGGAAGATTTACACACTGTAATAATTGCAGAATAAATTATTCAGGTAAAACAAAAGCTGAAGCGCAACATATGTTAATAAACTAAACCAGCAAAATAATGTGAAGCAAACACATTAAAACATGCAAAGAGTATAAAGGGTTAAATTTCAAACAGCACTTTCTAAAATTTACATTCTTTCCGTGAATGAACAAAATCTTCAGAGGAGATATTAAGTTTTTGTAAAGCTTTACAGAACTGCCTGTTCATAGGATTTCACAAATGCATTACAAATTTCACTTTATCAAAACTAAGCAAAATTATAATGGCCTGACATTCATTTAGACCTTGCAAATCTCTACAGAACTTAATTGCTGACTGCAGCATAAAGATTTTCTATATTGACTGAGGAGCAGAATCTCTGATATAGAAGTACATAATCACCACAGAGATGTCTTTAGCCTGACTGCACATTTTAAAATCAAAAGACTATCAGAAAGAAAAAAAAAGAAAATAACAAGAATTGACACTCCAAAAGGGAAAAGCGCTTCAAGGAGCTGAGAGAAAAACAATCATATGACTTCTAAGCAAAAGAACTGATTTGTGTGCACCCATACAACAATTACTTTGTTAGACCTGTTAAGTTTAAAGCCTAAACATTTATCAAAAAACGTAAACAAACACTGCTTACAAGAGTGTGTTCATATGGTCCGTTTAGATGCATTTGGGAGAAGCTGCCAGGAACTGTGCATTTGAGAGAAGAATGACACCGAGAGGCCCTGCTCTGCTTTTTGTAAGTATGCTGAAGAAGATAAATCTCTCTGGTTAACTTTAGGAGAATAGAGAATTCTGGAGAGAAATGTCCACACACAGTCTGTTTCTTAATTCTTTGTCCTTTTATTATACAGCTTTACAAAAAGAAACAACTAGCAAAGGGAAGTAATACAGTTACTAAGTATCCATCTGTGTTGGTTTTGGTGGGGTTTTTTGGGTTTTGTTTGTTTGGTTTTGGTGGGGTTTTTTTGAGGTCATACTGGTTACAGTAATACTTTGGTATACTTTGTACTGTAGTACTTTGTATATGATATATTTTGTATATACACTATAAAAACTATAAATAAATTTTAAAAGTACTATAAATACTATAACTACTGTAAATACTTTGTACTGTAGTACAAAGGAATATGCCCAGCTACTTGTGTCCAACTGGAAGAGTTCTCAGGATTCAACCCACAGAAATATGCAAGCTGAGAAAATAAATGCATTCTGAGAATTAATGCAAGGGAGCAGCTCAGGTTGTCATTATGGCAAATGCAGTTAGGTGAAACAGTCTGAGAAAGAGACGCAAGTACTCGTATTAAATCACCACTCTATGAAGACACACGTAAAGAGGTTAGACTGCAGTAAGAGTGCCCTTCAGTATTAAAAACTGTGTAAAGGGAATAAATGTAAACAGTGAAAACCAAAGTAAACCATTCTCTTTGTTTTCCCCCATTCCCTTCTCTCTCCATTTCAATAAAGCCAAATGAAAAACTTACATATGACCAATGCTCAACAGGAGTCATGGAGATGGTATTGTATTTATCTACATAAAAGGGAAAGACTGCTGATTTTTCTATGGTCTGAAAGAACACAAACACTATTTAAAAGCGTAAGTATAACAGATGCTTGTTAAAACAAAGATCAGGCATCTTTCATAACATTTAAGTATAGAAGGAATTTAGAGATGGGAATAAACTTACAGAAAAATGTAAGACCCAGAGACCTTTATTTCATATAAGCCTTCAGCATTTTTATTTTTAAGATCTCTACACGTCATAGGTGTGCAACAGCTCAAGTCTTTTCAAAATGCTAATTTTTAAGCAAGTCAACCAATGCTACAGAACAGGTGTAACTGAACACCCATTGATTCACCCATTATCCTCCTTAGACCTAGACTTGCATCTTTTTAGCGGATTATTGTGAAAGCAGTTTTCAGTGTGAGGAAGTACTCCAACTGTTAATGGAGATATTAGATTAGATGGATACGATTGTTCTTTTACAAATCCACATGTTGTCTCTTGGTCACTTAAATTTGCTCACATTTCCAGAAAACTGCTGGAAAGTATAATTAAAGCTGCTGACTGACCTGTAATTTCCCAGGTCCTCCATTTTAACCTCTCTACAATATACGTGTGCCTCCTTGTTTTTCTGCTCTTTCCAGTTTCCATATGCTTCTGTCCAGTTCTGAAGATCAAAGAGTTTATGATTAATCACACTTCATCCCTTACTATCATTCTTAGGAAAAATGAGGACACAGTTCCTTTAAGGGACTGTCAACTTCCTTGAACGTTTTTCTCCCTTAGATAAGTTTTAGTATCTACATATTTTTTACTCTGAATATGGAAATATCAGCTCATATTCAGGAACTTAAATAAAACTTAGAAGGCCTTCAAAAACACTTCCAGAATATTTTTCATCATTTTCTTTTCAAGGAATGCAGCTTCAAGAATTTAAAGGAGTTAAAGAATTGATTTTCCTCTGTTGCCAGGCACCACCTCCATTAGACATTAAGTCGTAAGCTGGATGTTGGACTAGGTGGCCTCCTGAGGTTGTCTTACAGCTTGAATTATCCTGTAATACCATGAACTACAAGACTATTTCAAAGTCAAGCATGCAAATAAAGTCATTTTAAAAATTAGAAACTTTTAATTTTCAAGTTAGCATCTTTTACTTCTCCACTTAAACTCCTGTGCAGCATAAATCAGAAACATGCTACAAAATAAGTGGCCTTTTATAACACATCTGGCTTAAAATTAAACCACAGACTTGACAGCAATACAGTGGAATGCACAACAGTTACAGATTTTTTACAGGGAAGAGTAGGTATTGCCTGTAGAAATAAAAAAGCAAAGTGCTAGCACACCATGGGTTTAGAAAAATTATCAAATAATTAAGTAATGAAATAACAGATGAAGAATATTTCTGCACAACACTTCTGAGCAATGTGACACCATACTTAGAAAAAATTAATCGATAAGAGGTTTTCAGGCACGAATCTTAGAATCACAGCATCATTTAGGTTGGCAAAGGCCTTTAAGATCATTGAGTCCAACCACTACACTAGCACTGCCAAGACCACATAAAAAACATCTTCTGTTAAACTGTATAAATTAAGAACTTCAATTTGGCACCTCATAGATTCCTACCCTTTTCAATGAAACTCAGTTATACAAGCTTTGGAAATACTACACACCTACCAAATGCTAAAATCACGTGAGTTTTCTGGTAAATAAAAGGCAGCAGCAGCAGCGTACCATTGTTTCCATGAAGGCTCAAAGGCTCTAAGCCTGAACTTGATATGCTGCTTTCAGAAAACAAAAACCCACAAACCAAAACACACTGAAAAAAACACCACGAACAATAAAAATCTTCTACAAAAACTTAAAAGCAGAAGCAAAATGCACTTACAGTGTTGGCAAGTTCTAAGTAGCTTCCTCCAACAGAGCTGCTAAAATTTGAGGCCCGATTTAGAAGTCTTTGCAGAGAAGCCTGTCGGGTCTCATTGCTTCCACCATATTCCAGCACCTTTTGTAGTGTAAAATGACTCTGGAGGTCCGGACTCTGAAGGTCTCTTGCTCCTGAATCATACTCCCAGCTTTCCCTGGCTCCTGATAAGGCACCTAAAATGCAGAAATGAAAAAAAACTTGTACTACAGACTGTGCATTGGGAAAATCACAGAATAATAGAACATCTCAAATATGAAGTAATCTATAAGGATCAGAGTCCAACTCCTGGCTCCTAGCAGGACTACCTAACACCAAACCATATGGCTAAGAGCATTGTCCAGACACTCCTTGAACTCTGGCTGGCTTGGTGCTCTACCCACTTCCCCAGGGAGCCTGCTCCACTGAGTGACCACCCTCTCTGTGAAGAACCTTTCCCATGGTTCTTCTGAACTTCCCCTGACTCAGCTTCATCCCATTTCCTCATGTCCTGTCACTGGTCACCAGAGAAGATAAGCACTTTTCCCTTCACTGTCCTCTGTGAGGAAGCTGTAGACTGCCATGAGGTCACTTTCAGCCTTCTCTTCTCCAGGCTGAACAAACCAAGTGGCCTCAGCCACTCCTCCTAATTCTTGCCCATGAGGCCTTTCATCATCTTGGTCAGCCTCATCTGGACACTCTCACATACTTTGATGTCCTCCTTCTACTGAGGCACCCAACACTGTACAAGGGAGGTAAGGCGCGGTCACAGAAGTGCAGTGCAGAGTGAGACAACTATCTCCCTCGATGGGCTGGCTATGCTGTGCTTGTTGCACTCCAGGGCACAATTGGCCCTTATGGTTGCCAGGGCACACACTTAACACACGAATAACGTCTTCTTGTCTTTCCAGAAAGAAAAAAAGAAAGCAATCAGTTCCACCTCCATTGCTCCCTATCTTGTACATGCTGACAATACCAGAAAAATAAAACAAAACAAAAAACACACAGAAATACAAACAAAAAAGGAGAACCATCATTCACCTCTTTTTGCTTACTGAATATCAACAAAATAAATTAATCATTAAGCTGTACAGTTAATCACTTTTTATTTTAGCAGTGAACTTCAGACAGAAGTTCAGGTTAGTTATAAGAAAGAAGCTCTTTTCTGTGAGGGTGGTGAGGTAGTGGAACAGGTTGACAAAAGAAGTGGTAAATGCTCCATCCCTGGCAGTGTTCAGTGTCAGGTTGGACATTACCTTGGGCAACATGGTCTATTGTGAGGCTTCCCTGCCCATGGAAAGGGGTTGGAACTAGATGATCTTAAGGTCCTTTCCAACCCTAACCAATCTATGATTCTATGACAAACTGACTTAGGAAAGTTGGAGGCAGTTTTGCTGCCTTACTGTAATGAGAATATGGCAATCTCTAAACACGTAATAAGAAAATAACACAAACCAAAAAACAATTAAATTTTAAAATAACACAATTACCATAATTACAGGTATAGGTAAAAAAGATTAAGTCAACTACTTTTACAGCAAGAGCATGCACCACCATACCTAATCTCATGCTCCAAGTGCTACAACAGACCTAAGCACTACAACATACACCAAGGTACTGCTGGTATTTCACAGTGTGTATAGAGTACTAACTATGCACAACATAAGGTATCTCTGCCATCTCGTGGCTACAGTACAACATACAGCAAAAAAAGCAGCAGCCCAGAGAGCTGAAGCAGCAGAAGTACATCAGGAGCATGAGGAAGCCAGGATCAGATCAGTTCTGACATCTGCTACACTTGACAATAACATGGGAAACAACTCTTTCTGCACAAGCAGAGGCACAGAATTAAGAGAGAGTTATATCATACAGATCCTCCTCTTTTTACAGAACTAAATACGGCACATACCTCAATGGAGTATGTGCAGTGAATTTCTATTACTCAAACAACATTGTTCTGCAGGAACTTTCACATTCATTCAATTAGCAACAGTAGTTCTGATGATGACTCAAGTGGCCTTCATAGATTGCACCATCTGCTATGAGATTGGAAGCACTTACAACACTCAGGTGGCTTAAAAGTCACCTGTCAATTGTGGATGGATCCAGGAAAGATTCTTTTTTTGACCATATTCTGTATTTTTGACCCAGGTTTTCTTAGAACTTCAACTCTTGAACATGCATGCATACATACTAAATACTACATACATACATATACTGCATACATACTAAAAACACAAGGAGAGATGACTGTTTCAAAGGAAGGCATTTCCAGTATTCTACTTTGGATTTAACACTAATCTCTAAATTTCCACACTATTTTCTTCTCAGAATCCAAACTCGGATGCCAAGATGCTGTACTCATAGGTAATGTACCTTTCAAGTCTCAGCTCTATAGGGAAACTCTGGAGTGTTAAGAGAGAACACTGGAGTTATGGAGACACATACCAAAATTTCAAGGGGCTTATTTTCAAAAATGAGTCAGCCTTCAGTGGGACAGGAAACCATTCACCTATCTAAAGAAAGAGTTAAGAGTTTCTTCAGCATTACCAAAATTACTAAAGAGCAGTACTATTTCTTATCCAACCTTAAAAACAATGAGTACTAGATATAGACGATTCTTTATCATGGGAAGAAAATAGAATTTTGCTAATTACCTGTAAAGAGCTAGACTAATATATACAACATAATAGAAATAATTCTAATTTTAGCTTCTATATAAGACATATGAGACTATACTGACAAAAGCTGAAACTGATGTGGCCTATTATGTACAAGGGGGTTGTCAAAATGTACAGGGGGGTTGTCAAAATGTACAGGGGTGTTGTCAAAATGTACAGGGGGGTACTGCTTAAGTCATAGCTGGTTTAACGAGCTCAGCAGATGTCTTATCAGACAAATACCAGAACAAAACCTCCTAGTGAGGAGAATGGGGGGTTGTACAGGGAGTACTGCTTAAATCATGGCTGGCTTGACAAGCCCAGCAATTGCCTTATCAGGCAGCACTAAGATAAGGCTTCCTAACGAAGGGAATAGCCCATTAAACTAGCTAGACATGGACCAGATCCATCCAGCTCCTAAAGAGCATGCGTGAGGACCAGAGGTAAAAAGTTCAAGCCTGAGGAAGACTCGTTTACTTCATCTTGAAGACCCCTACCCACAAGAGGAAGACTACTTACTTCATCTGAAGACCCCTGCCCAAGACCACCAGGAGGCACTGCGCATGCGAGGAGTGCCTTTTAGCTCATTATAATACGAAGCGGGGATAGAATATGAATATGTATAGGCGTATTGTGCGACCTAATACCTATGTATGACTTTACAGGATAAATGTAAAAGGAAAACGGCACTGAGGCACGCATGCCTTTTGGAGGACCAATCCCCCGTGCGCCTTCAGCTGAATAAAGCATACCTACTTTACAACTTTAACCAAGTTGTGGAGTCTATTCTGCTATCAATTTGGGGAGCCAGCCAGGAGATCTCTGTTCGGCTGCAGGATCGGGGGAGGGGCGGACCTCCTAGGCGCCCCAGGCCACTTGCCTGGAGGGGCTCCACTCCTCGTCCGCTCACTGCAGGGACAGACAACAACTTGTGCCGGCTGCGGAGAAACGGTATGCTTGGAATTTAGGTCTGTAATTGTCCTAGGACTTGTAAAGGCCTGTAAGGCGTACGCGTGGCAGGGGCTGCTGGTAAGGCGCTCAGAGACGTCTGGCGCACAGCGCTGTCCCCTTGGTAGGTAGGGCTTGCAAGCAAGGGACTCATCGACCGATAGAGCGGCCGCTAGCGACCCTGGTGGTGGGTCGGGTGAGTCTAGGGATTCGTCTGCTGATGTATGGGACGAATCCAAAAGGAGCTCCGGGCTCACTGAAGGGTGCAAGTGGCATCTGGTGGTGAGTAAACTGGTGTAAGTGTGGGGGATCCCGAGTGCAAGTGGTTTGTGTTTGTGTGACTGAGACGTAGCGTAGCTACGAAGCGAGTGAGGAGTCCCGATCCGCAGTTCTGTGTCCTCCGCGAGGAGAGCGGGCGGGGACGGACAAAGTGTCTTCTGTGTTGTGTCTAAATGTTTTGTGTGTGTATATGTCTGTCGTTGCTGTTAAAGATTACAGTGCTTAAGCGGTGGGGGAGCAGTAGACAAAAAGTAAACTGTTGCTACTGGGGGGGGGGGGTGTGTTAAGAAGAGTTCCCTCTGCGCCCCAGTGGCTGTATAACAGAAGTATAGCCTCTAATGTCTATAATCCTACTCTTGAGACCTGAACTTTACACTCGGTACCAGAGGCTTGTAGCCTCACATATGGGTGCATAATAACTTTTGAATAGTGGAACCTGCCGTGGACACTAGGACAGTGTAAATTTTGATGGAACCGAAACTGTGATCTAACAACAGGGGAGTTGATCTGCAGAGCCCAAAGGTATCATTTTACTGAACCCCCTGAGAATATCATAAAATTCGTGTGTAGGTGCTCTCGTATTTTTTTAAGTGCATTTGCAGAGCACTGGGAAAGAGAAGCTGCAGAGATTTGTAAAAGATTGTTTGAAATGGGAGCCGGTCAAAACAAGGGAATTCTGAAGAAAAGCCCATTGGGTTACATTTTGGCACACTGGAAAGAACTGGGAGGGTCTTCTGGGGGCTCGGTAAACAAGAAAACATTGATAAAATATTGTAACCAATGGTGGCCTTTATATGCTTTGGAAGATCAGGAGAAATGGCCTAAAAATGGAACTCTGAATTATAATACATTGTTACAATGTATGTTGGTTTTGAGGTTGCCAGGAAAATGGGATTAAGTGCTGTATACAGATACGTTTTTCACTGTGGGAGATCACCCGGAGTGGCAGGCAGAATGTGAAATTAATATAGCTCTGCCAGATCCCTAATTCTGGCTCTGGAAAAGGACAAGGAAAAACTGGAAGCTAAGCTGGAGAGATATTGTTCGGCCTGGGATATTGGGGAATGATGTTTGAAAGTTATAAATAGGAAAATTATGTATCACATACCTCTGAGAGGAGCACCCTCTATATCTGTCCTATCAGATATTGATAAGGAGGAGGAGATTGCTGTCACCTGCGACAAGCAGCACATTCACATTCAGAGTTAAGAAAGGGTTAAACTGGAAGTGCTGCTGCAGCGGCAGGCATCTGAAACCTCTGCAGAGCAGGGGGAGCAACTGTGAGGGAAAAAAAAAAAAGGAAACCAAGTGGAAAGGAGGGGAGCTCGCGCAGCTCCTGTGTTTGAGCACGGGATGGGTGCTGGGGCAGGTAAACAAGTGGGAACAGACATGTTGACAGACGGGACTGAGGGGTTGTTGAATAGATGTGGACAGAAGTGCTTTGAAACTGACTGCCCTGGGGGGGGGAGAGAGTGCCAAGGGGTGGCTCCGGTGGATGAATTGGAATTAGACTGACAAGGGACCTAGGGAATCCTCCCTAGCGGATGCACTGGTTAAATTAAAACTATGGACTAGAGGAAATAAAGTGGAATTTTTAGTAGACACTGGGGCAACATATTCGTCTTTGAATAAGGCATTGATACCTGTAGGAGGAGACTATGTTACTGTAAAAGGGGCAACTGGCCAAAGTGAAAAGGCATATTTTTGTAAGCCACTGAAATATCAATTGGGAAAGCAATGGGACATTCATAAATTTTTATATATGCCTAATGCCCCAAAGGCTCTCCTGGGGAGAGATTTGTTGGAACAACTGGGGGTCACTATTACCTTCAAAGAAGGTGAGATCACCTTGAAAGTAAATGATCAACAATACATAGAAATGTTAAGCTTAGAACTGATCACACACCAGACAGAAGAGAAGGTTAGGGAAGATATATTTGATCAAGTATTCCCGGGAGTATGGGCTACAAACATAGCTGGGAAAGCCAGAAATGCACCCCTGATACAGATTAAGCTCAAGGAGGGAAAACAACCAGTTAGGATTAAACAATACCCTCTAAGAAAAGAAGATAGGGAGGGAATTTGTACAATAATTGAAAACTTTTTACAGTTAGGATTATTAAAAGAATGTCAATCTGATTTTAATACCCCTATCTTACCAGTCTGTAAGCCTGATGGATCATATCGGGTGGTACAGGATTTGAGAGCTGTCAACAAGATCACTGAAGATCTTTACCCGGTGGTAGCAAATCCATACACGCTACTGACTTGCTTAATTCCAGAACTAACTTGGTTTACTGTTTTAGATCTAAAGGACGCCTTCTTTTGCCTCCCTCTCCATGAAGCCAGTCAGAAAATTTTTGCATTTGAATGGGAAAACCCCAAAAGTAGGTGCAAAACCCAGCTCACATGGACGGTGCTGCCTCAAGGATTTAAGAATAGTCCCGCTTTGTTTGGAGAACAACTTGCCAAAAACTTAGAATCATGGGAAGCCCCACCGGAGGAAGGAAGAATACTGCAGTACGTGGACGACATTCTAATTGCCACCTGGAAACTTGTGTGGCTTGGACGGTAAGACTCTTAAATTTCTTGGGACTCCAGGGATATCTCATACAATGTCTGCCGTACTGGAAGTAAAAGGTGGACACTGAGTTTCTCCTCAGAAATTTCTAGAGTATCAAGCCATCATGGTAGAGCAGAATAATGTTGAAATTGTGGTAACTAACATTATCAATCCAGCCTCTTTCCTCAGTGGTAATGAAGGAGAACCTGTACACCATGATTGCCTGGAAACCATTGAGGCTGCCTATCCTAGTCGTCCAGATTTGACGAGTATCCCTTTGGATAACACGGAAACCTGATTCACTGACGGGAGCAGTCTTGTCATCAGCCTGACATCTACACAGACTCAAAATATGCAGTCAGAGTCGTACATGCGCATGGTGCTATTTGGAAGGATAGAGGACTGTTAAATTCACAAGGGAAAAACATCAAACATGCACAGGAAGTATTGAGACTATTGAAAGCAGTCCAATTGCCTGAGAAGGTGGCAATTATGCACATCAAGGCACACCAGAAGGTGAGCTCTGAATTAGAAGAAGGAAATGAGCTGGCGGACAGAGAGGCAAAAGAAGCAGCAAAAGGTGAGGTACCAACCGAAGGAGCATTGATCCCTGATGGGAAAGTTTCCTTAGAAGGTAAGCCAATTATAATAAGGAAGATCAAAAATTGATTACAGATCAAAACGGAATATTCAATGAAGAAGGGTGGGCCAGCACACCACAAGGAAGGGTAATTGTTCCCTTATCAATGTTATGGTCTTTAGTAAAAAATGAACATCAGAAAACACACTGGGGAGCCGAGACCTTACATAAACATTTAATAGGCAGGATTATGGCTAGAAAGTTATATGCCACCATTCAACAGGTAACTCGCCAGTGTGATCTTTGCCTTAGGACAAATCCCAAAATTATACCCAAGCTCAAAATGGGTCAAATTGGAAAGGGTAATGGACCAGGACAGCAATGGCAGATCGATTTCACGGAACTGCCGAGAAAAGGGGGGTATAGATACTTGTTAATATTAACAGACACCTTTTCAGGTTGGCCAGAAGCCTTTCCAACTAGGAGTGCAAAGGCACGAGAAGTGACCAAAATATTGTTACAGGAGATAATACCACACTTTGGAGTTCCAGCCATAATATCTTCAGACAGAGGGCCACATTGTATTTCAAATGTGGTACAGCAAGTAAGCAAATATCTTGGAATTGATTGGCAACTTCATATCCCTTATCATCCACAATCCAGTGGACAAGTGGAATCATTTAATCAAACAACAAATTGTGAAATTGGGTCAGAAGGCCAGACTACCTTGGCCCCAGTCCCTTCCATTGGCCTTGTTGAGAATTCGAACTAAACCAAGAGCACGAGAAGGACTGAATTTTATGTGGAAGGCCATATGGGGTTCAACAGGGAATGTCTCCCCAAGCGGGAGAAGAAACCATGAACACCTATATAATAGAGTTAGGAAAGCAGCTTACTAGAATTGAAAAACATGTGGCTGGAACTTGAAGCAGAGGGTTGGACAGCTCGGTACACAATATACAGCCTGGAGATTATGTGTATGTAAAGTCTTTCAAACCTACAGGAGATGATGATCTCGAGCCAAGATGGAAAGGGACATTCCAGGTGTTGTTAACTACATTCACAGCTATCAAGATTAAGGAACAGAATGCCTGGATTCATCATACTTGAGTTAAGAAAGCTCTGAAGACACCCTGGAGAGCGATCCAAACTGAAAATGAACTGAAACTAAAGCTAATTCGTAACAAGTAACACTGCAAATTGATAAGACTGTGTTGATGATATTTTTAACCTTCTTGTTTAAAGTTTTAATACTTCTCTCTTGTTTGCAATTATAACCAGCGAGAGGTCGAAGAATGATGAAAATAATTACAGGATTAACTGTGATTCTAGGGGTCACACAAAGTCTTGACAAAATGTTACCATTATTAGGTAGAGACAAATGTTTAGCTTACTTGGGCAAATAGAACTGGTGTTACTGATTTTTGTTTATCACTCACACAAGTAGGAAACCCATTCCAAACGTGTGTAATCGGAGTTCCTTATCTAAGTATGGATGGGTGAAGAATGATTCAGTCTTGAACCTTACAGTAGTAACCAGAGTAGTTAAGAGAACTTCAGGCGATTGGACAGCTGCATCTGTTCAGACAAGAGGAATTATAAAAGGACTAAATCGTTCAACCATCCCAATTCAGGAACTCTGACTTCTGGGGTCTGACCAAAGTAATCAGAGCTGTATAACATTCAATTCTTGGTCAGATGAAACTCCAGAAACTAAAGTGACTAGTAGGAAAGATTGGTATCATAATGTTACCTCATATTGTCTTGGGTCTTCTCCTTCACTCCCATATGATGTTATCACCCCTAAGGCACTACCCCCAGCTTATTTCTTGATACGCGGAGACCGTGCATGGCCAGGAATACCCTCTAAGCCGCATGGGGGACCATACTATTTAGGAAAATTGTCCTTGTTTGCAGCTTCTAAAAAACATATAATCAAAGCCCTACGAGAAGACCTTCATAGGAATAAAAAATCTATTAACCAATTAGGCCCTAAATGTGACTCCACATTAAAGATTTGGGGCCATACAAAGCGATTCTTTGCTGCACTGCTTTTACCAAACGTAGCAGCTGGAAAAGCATTGGCAGATATCCATCGCCTCGCATGTTGGACAGCACAACAGCTAAAGAAATTGCAAGTTGATGGAGGGTTGGATGATTGGTTGAATGGGTTTGGGATTACAGGGTGGATTAAGGAGTTAATCAAACAAGAGATTTGGATTCTGGCTGTAGTTCTTTTAGTCTTAATGACAATTCCATGCTTAATCCAATGTGTATCGAATATGTTTTGCAAATCCATTGAAGGCACCTGGGTATCTCTTAAGTAAAAGAATTTACTTATGTTATAGAAAAGGGGGGAATTGAAACTGATGTGGCCTATTGTGTACAAGGGGGTTGTCAAAATGTACAGGGGGGTTGTCAAAATGTACAGGGGGGTACTGCTTAAGTCATAGCTGGTTTAACGAGCTCAGCAGATGTCTTATCAGACAAATACCAGAACAAAACCTCCTAGTGAGGAGAATGGGGGGTTGTACAGGGAGTACTGCTTAAATCATGGCTGGCTTGACAAGCCCAGCAATTGCCTTATCAGGCAGCACTAAGATAAGGCTTCCTAACGAAGGGAATAGCCCATTAAACTAGCTAGACATGGACCAGATCCATCCAGCTCCTAAAGAGCATGCGTGAGGACCAGAGGTAAAAAGTTCAAGCCTGAGGAAGACTCGTTTACTTCATCTTGAAGACCCCTACCCACAAGAGGAAGACTACTTACTTCATCTGAAGACCCCTGCCCAAGACCACCAGGAGGCACTGCGCATGCGAGGAGTGCCTTTTAGCTCATTGTAATACGAAGCGGGGATAGAATATGAATATGTATAGGCGTATTGTGCGACCTTATACCTGTGTATGACTTTACAGGATAAATGTAAAAGGAAAACGGCACTGAGGTACGCATGCCTTTTGGAGGACCAATCCCCCGTGCGCCTTCAGCTGAATAAAGCATACCTACTTTACAACTTTAACCAAGTTGTGGAGTCTATTCCGCTATCAAAAGCCACAACTGTTCAAGCAATTTCCTGCCTTAGATCATTAGAGGTGTAGTTCTCCTGTATTACAAGCTTTCATTCACAAAGCAATCCACTTCTATCACTCACTAGATGATTCACACAGGTTTACTGTACCCACCACAGCTTTCAGTCTTTGTTATTGGAAATAGGAGCCACAGGTCCTGTCAGTAACTGACATTCTTCCTGTATTTCCTACTGAACAATATACTACAATATACTAAAGAGTCAGGTAGCCTACAGTCACAGCAAGACTCCATCAGCAGTTTCAAAAGCTATTTTATTCTTCTTTTATGATATTTTAAACAATGTCAGAAGAACAGAGTTGGCATTCCATTTCACTTACAGAAAAAATACTGGTTATTACTTGCAAATTATTGTTGACACTCCTATTGATATTAATAGCGCAGGGTAAGAACTACAGTACATTATAAATGAGCTTTGAGTTGCTGATATCCAAGCAGAAAAAGCATCATTCTAGTAACTTGGAAACAGTAATTTCTCATGCATTTGAATAAAAGATTAAACTTTGAAACATTTTGAAATGAGTGTATACTGAGTAAAGTAAACTTTGAAATGAGTGTATACTTACGTGATTGTCAGGCGGGTAGATGTGGATATAGATTTAGTTTACCAAGCAAGTATATTACTGAGTGTTTATAAATACTGAGTCCTGTACCTTGACTAAAACAGTCAACCAGTTTCCTTACTTCTGCATCCCACTTGGAAACACAGCCCTAGAAACATTTGTTGGGCAAAGTTGAGCAAAAAAATTAGAATAACCTTTTCAGTGATAAAAAAATGATTGGTAAGAAAAAGTTTATTAGTCATTTATATGCAATTATTTCTTAGGACTTTTTTCCCCAGTTATTTCCTTTATAATGAAATGCAAAAATTAGAGGTAGTAAAGATAACATTTTACCTAGATACATACATTCTTGCACTCATTGTTAAGAAATTGAGAACAGCTGTGAGAAAAGTCTGCACAAAATGCTGTCTGACAGATAGTCTCCGCAAAATTACATGCAAAAATGTCCAGAGGCTTAATTCCTTTGCTTCAGAGCACCAGGACCCCTGCTATTCAGTGACAGCCAAATCAATTTTGAAATTTTTGATTTATTCACCCCACATGTACAAACAGTAACAGCTTTCAAGGATTATCAGCAGCCTAACATTACATAGAAATGAGTCTTGAGAAGAGCCCTGTGAACTATCTTTGAAAATGGTATCTATTAAAAACAGTGTTCAGTGTCTTTGTCCAAAGAATACACAAAAGAAAGAACATGCTCCAAGTTTGTATGTTTGAATTTGCACATGCTGATGTCTCCTGTGCAAAACAGTCTTTAGAAAGCAATAGCAAATAATCAGTATAACGCAATCACCTTTGATCACTAATGAGTACATACGTGAGCCCTCAAAGACATGAAAGGCATGGAAACAAACACAGATCATAATCCAAGCTTGGCTGCAAGTATAGTTGCTCAGCTGTCATTATGTTCGTACTCTGTGCAATGTTTATAGCACAGAAATACATTATAGTGGTGTTTTCTTGCCTCTTCAAGAAAGATCTGTAGAGCACCTTGAACAATGCTGCCACAATGGTTTTCTTTTACAACCAAATAAAAATCATTTGCATTCTAAATGTCCATTATTACTTTATCCCATTCTGTTTTTTGTTTACATGGGGGAGCATCTCCATATGTTCTCTAATTATTAAAAAGTCTTACAGAATCTGCAAGAGTCAAGGCAGGGCAAGTACAAAAACCATGATTTCCTTAAATTTTAAAAACATACTAGAGTAAAATAGTCAGGCTTCATCAGCACAGAGTGAAATACACCAAGGCAGAAAATTCAAAGGTGTTCTGGACTTAACTGGATGAATATATTAAAAAAAATAAAAATAAAAAAAATTAATGCACTCACCAACTCTTTAAAAACACATTAAATTAACAGGAAAAAGAGTAGGGATTGACTTGCATATGTTAACGAATCTGAGTTTTCATATATGACTATTTTTGGTAGCAGTTAGTAAGATTTCTTTGTGAAATACATTTTGAGACTGTAATGCAGACCTTTCTCCAGTAAAGCTTGGGACCTATTGTTTACTTTTGATTATTACAAACCATAATTATTAGGCTGGTCTGTCTAAGAAAAATGATTTTAAAACTCAACTTCCCAGAAACCTGGCCAGCAAACAGAGAAACTTTGTATAGCTGTCATACAGCTGTCTGAGGCAGAAGTAGTTTTCTGGTTTGCAGTGAAATACAGAAGTGGCAGCACTGACAAAACAGTCAACAGAGGCAGAACTAGAAAACACACACCATCTTTAATCCAATTAAGAAATAAAAAGATGCTAGGCATGATCTTGCTCTTGACCTGCTATCTAATACAGCTCTTCAAAGAGATTCATGGGCTGAAAATGCAACTAAGCCAGGATTATGAAGATTCAGTACAGACAGAGTGAAATGGGCATAGAAACTACAGAGTCAATCATCTCGCAATTCAAGAACATACATAGAAGAAGGATAAACATCCCATATTCTTGCAGATGGCAGAACAAGGGATTTTTCTCTTCCATCTCCTCACTCCCTCACTCCAGGTGAAAGGAGGGAAAAAGAAAATGAGAATTTTTGTATTCTTTAAATCAGAAGGCGTTTCCAGCACTCAGATCTCCCACTGGAATGATTTTTAAAGCATCCAAGAAACATCCACACTCCTACAGTATACTAGATCTGAAAGAGAAAAGACTAAGATTGTTCCTTTCTTCATTTTTAATATTTCTAGCTACCTACCTGTCTGGGCTTTAGAGAGAAGACTGGATCTTCAGTTACCGGCTGAGCTCTGCAGCTCTTGGACTTTCAAGAAAAGACTGTTGCCTTGTGCAACTAGGGTTTTTAGAAAAGGATGTTCTGCACAGTCAGGTCTGCATATGGATGACCAGACTGCACCAGTTACAACAGCACTCTAATATATGACAAAATTATGCCAAGACATATTCATAAAGCCCTTCAGGGGAAATCCTGATGCCAGTAAAATTGGTAACAAAACTCCCAGAGTTTATCTTTCCTTAAATTACACCAACAGGACATTTAAAAGTCATACCTACCTAAACTGTTACTGCTGCTAGTTGGCCAGGAAGCTACCTCATCCCTTAACTTTTTCTGTTTGCAAGGGTCATCTGACTTCACAGAGAGCTCCACTTCCTCCTTCCTGATTTCTCGTACCAGTTCCATGCGGCATTGACTAAAATCCTGGAAGGAAATTTTCCCATTTTCATCTGCTCCCAGCTGGTGCATGATCTCTGTGACAGACTCCTCCATATTCAGCTGGCAGCACACCATCAGCAAGTCATTCCTAAGGATATTTTTAGAGTGAAAAGGGGGGAAGGGGAAAGATAGAAGTGGAAGAAAGATTGGAAAAGTGGGAACAGAGAAGAAAGAAACAACAGTTTAGTTCAGAAGGAATACCAATCCTGTCTAATTGGGAAATGAATTAATGCATAGACATTTTATAAGCCAACTATTGTTTTTGTTAACCAAACAAAGTAACTGTGAGATTGGCAAGGAAATACAACACAGAAGGACTATGGAAAAGAAGAGAACATTTTTCATTAAGTGTTAACCTCTATTTTTATGCCATTACTAACACTTCTGCCAGCAAAGACAGACACAAGGGAGAGATGAAACCTGTTGTCCATCTTCACCCTACCTTCTGAAAAGGTGACATAATAAGAATTTAAATAATTATTTTCTGACTAGATTAACGGCTTGTTAGATTTCTGTTTTCACTGGGACAGGCCACAGAAATTTCTTTTGCCACTGAACAGCTAAAGAAGAAAAACATATAAAGGACAAAGAGAGCAGCAGAAAAGAAATACTGTTTTGATTAACTGGCTTTAAGCTTGTCTCCAAACATTCTGATTACAAACCCCTTTATACAAGCTTGCTTGGTCCAGTTGTTTAATGAAACTCATAAAAGGGGAAGGAGGGCAGCGCAATGGAAACACTGCCAGTGGCCAAAAGACAGCTGCAACCAAATCAACACGGAAGATACTTACAGCAAAAAAAACCAAAAACCAACCAACCAAACAAAAAAAACTAGTCAGCAACACTATGACCAATGCCACTTTCTATTTTATGTGAAAACTAGAACCTCAAGAACATACCTTAGGCTTAATGTGAGGTATTACAGTAGTCTCAGGAGAAAATATTCGGAAGGGTTTGTTCCTCACCACTGTCTTGCTTTTTTTTTCAAAACTGAGCTAAGATTAAGTATTTTTTAAGGAATTCTCAACAGCAGTAGTTGATAAACAAAAATTAAAAAAAATTAATCAGAAGTTGATAACTAAATAAAGGTGAATAACTGTTAACAAGCCTACCCAATGAACAACAGGAAAGAAGGTACAGGATGTTAACTGGATATAATGGAAGTGGTCTATTACATGAACACCTGATAGTCTTTAACAGTGGCAGATGTGCAGCTCAGTGAATTTCCTCAATCATTTGCTTTGCCAGAGACTAAATCAACCTCTCAAAAAACAGATGTTTTTTCTGAAGATACTGTCATACTGCCTAAAAAATCCCTTGCTGTTCCTAGGCAAACATAACTGCAACAGAAAATCCAGACCAAATGATCTTCCTGAGCATACAGATAAAGCACCTCTGCTCCCTTCCAGATGCTCAAGATTTCACACACGCAGCAGGAAACAACGTTGACAGACTTCGGCCTGCCTTAATCTGCTGCTACTCAGGAGACTCAGACACCAAAAAAAGGCAGAGCCGAAAGACCTTCCTTTCATTCTCTTTTCTTCCAGGAATTCCAGAGCTGCCCCAACAGAATTCTTAGCAGAGATGTTAACAGTAAAATCTGGACTGTAATAATAATAATAATAACATTATGACCATGTACTTTAGTAAAGAATAAAATTGAATAACATCTCCACTTATAACAAGAAATAACATTATAAGAAGATAATTCATTTACATTCCATAGGCCAAATATAAGTAACTGATACTTGCAGTTAAAATTTTGGTCAGAGTTTTGCTCTTAGCTTTGAATCTGGTCAATGAATAAAGAACGAGTGGAGTAATTTACTCATTTTTTTGCCACCTTATGTTCTACAAAATTCAGAAAGGAAGTCTGGTAAGGATAGTTCTACAGCCACTATGTAACACCATAGGCAACTATATATTTATAGAATCATAGAACGGTTTGTGTTGGAAGAGACTTGAAGGATTTACTTTCAACCCCCTGCAATGGAACTAAAACTACTGGAACTCAAAACTGTTTAAATTTTCAGCTACTAAAAAGGTAAACATTTAATCTTTGCTTATACAACTTGCAGTCTAAAAGCACGAAGACATTTGAGGAAGAAAAGTCAAAATTAAGGATGCACCCAAGCTCCCTAGAAGCTAGTAGAGCAAAAGAAAGTGTTAAGAAAACCTGTTCCATTCTGTTGTGAGTCACTTTTAGACCAATACTGCAGATAAACAGTGATCTATTAATTAAAAATGGGCTAACCTGGAAATGCCTGTCTAATGGAACACTCTGTAGGATCCCCAGGAAATGAAGCAATAAGAAGCTGCCAATATAAAACATATGCTGGAATCACTGGAGCTGGATCACTTTTATCCTTGGTAGGAAAGTGTTTAATTTAGTTCCTTGGTGTAGCCACCAACCTCCAGCATACCCACAGCTGGACACTTACCCAGCTGCTGTGGTGTTTTCGGGCCTCATGCCCCATCATCTCTGACTCTTACAGCAAGTCAAGTCCCTCACGGTTAAATCATAGAATTATACCAGTACCCAAGCTTTGACTTGCCTGTAAGCAAATACATGCAAACAATTCAGGCAACCATCTCGGCATTTTTTTCTTAAACTCTGCTTTCTCTGTTCTTTGATTGCTCTGTTTTCTACTTCTCCATAATAACAACAAAGAATTCGGGATACAGTAGGTCAGCTTGCTGATGTAAAAAGCAATGATGCCACTTCCCCACCTGTCTCCTCACATTTTCCTCCACTAGGGCTGTCTCAGCAGGCAGTTAAACCAGCACAAAACTGACCATAATAAAGCAAAGACTTTTTATTTACTTAGCTCCACACATCAGCTCACCGCAGAGGAAGATAAGCTAGCACTAGGCCAATAACAGCACTA
The DNA here is from genome assembly GCF_033783945.1 of Neopsephotus bourkii. NCBI lineage: Eukaryota > Metazoa > Chordata > Aves > Psittaciformes > Psittacidae > Neopsephotus > Neopsephotus bourkii. The sequence continues at coordinate 179,558 of NW_026901952.1, forward strand.
TTCCCTCCAGAGCCAAACTAACCTCCTGTTTGTTTGTATCATTAGCCAGCCTGCTCATTTTCTTTACTTCCCACAACTCACTGTCCTACCAGGACAAAAAAAATCACATCTTCACCTTTGTGACACAGGACCTGTGGTGACTTACATGTGGAGACCTTCAACTGTCAGAGCAATTCAATCACATTGACCCATACTCAAACTTCACACAAATTCTTCCATCAACAAAACTGACAAAATAAACCGTCCTCCAGCTCACTTGTCTTACTCACCATCAATGAAAAAACCTTCAGGTAAAAGCTCATCATCTCATTCTTACAACTTGAAGTACGTACAAATGCACAGGTAATAAACTGTATCATTACACAAAGACTTCATGTAAGGTCTAGGGAGGAAAGTTAAGAGAACAGCCAGCAACAACAGCAAAACAAATTACAGGCATGCTCCCACAGAGCTCAATCTTCAGTCAGAACTTCCAGAAGGCTCCCAGAGTCTTTTTCTTTTGCTCTCCATTTCAGATTGGGAAAGAAATGGCTAGATAACATGCCCCAAGCATATGAAACAGGTTGTACAAAATGCTTATTTCTTAATCCGTACCAACAGGAGTAATTCATTACAACTCCAAAGCTATCTCATATACCCAGAATGCATAAGCAACAGAGAATAAAATTTACAGAAGTCCTCTGTATTACACTATGGTCTTTGGCAAACAAAGCACCTTAGAGCTATGCACCCAAAGACAGAGATCACTTTTAAAGGTTACCAGACTAGAAGACTAGGAAAGGAGCCAATCATCCATGTAAGTTCTTACTCGGCAAGCTTTTCTGAAGAATCAATTAACAGAACTAGCAATAGTTACAAGAAAGAAATTTCTGTTCCTCTAATCAATTTATACTCAGAAACATCAGATTTCATTACCTTCATCACAATCTCAACAGTTACCAGTTTGCACGGGCCATTTCACGTATAAATACTTCAACAGGTATTTTTTTGATTCTCCAATTCCCTCAACTGAAGCTATTACTATCTGAGTGCAGGTCATCCTGATAGACACATTCAGCATTTTTTTGGTACCTTTAAAAGGAAGAGATAAAGCATAACTGAAGTCACAGCTTCTGAAGTAGTAAATAGTACAACTTCAGAACAGCTGGAATTTTCCACCTACTACTACCTGGACACTACAAAGAAAGAACAAACAATGAACTTACTGCAACAATACACCTGCCTCACAGCTGCTGTTGAGGAAGAAGGCCCTCATTCTCATTTTAATAAAGTGCATTCATTCTCTGCACTAGACTCACATGTAGAAAGACTGATAAATTGATGTGTAAACCATTAATTTCATACATAGTTGGAACAGTCTATAGATTAGATTATTAAACAAAATTATTTTTGTTTTCTTTTGTGTGTATATTGTCAGCACAAGGCAAAAGTGTCAAGGGAGACATTTGCAACTAAGCTGGTATTTTTGGCAAGTCAAAACATCAGGCAGGATGGGATGCAGAACAGGCACAGTAGCTGGACACACTGGTTAAAATGCTGAGCAGAAACGTTGATAACTGGGTTTTGAAAATTCACACTGAGGCTTGAATTTTAGCATCTCACTGCGATCAGGAAGGGAATTCATGCAGATGTTTTGTCATGCAACCTGAAAACTTGGTAAGATGTAAGAACATTGCTAGTTACAAGATTTTGGTTTGTTTTTTTTTTCCCAGATACAAAGGAATGAAGGCAAATTGCAAACAAAGTTGAAAGAAAATGAGGAAGAACAAAGGTCACTAAACCAGGCCAAAGTTCCACAAAGAGGTATTTTTTTCCACAAATACTGGGTTCTGCATTTTTTGAGTCTATATGGGGTCTTGCACATTTGCTTGATTATCATACAAGCACAAGAGACACATTGCAAAACTCAGCAAATAACCTCTTATACAACATAAGACAGGCAATGAAGTTCTAACAGTGAGAACACACATGACTAAAATAAAAAATAAAAAAAAGAAGACAAGAAAAGTGCTGCAGAAGTTAACAAGACGGCCATGTTCACAGGGAAAAATTAGCCCATACAAGGAAGGAGAAAAAACAGAGGAGCATAACACCAACCACATCATGGTGCCAGCATTTTTAGAGTACAGAAATTAACCTCTGCACTAGAAACACAATATTGCTTTGAACTGTTCTCCTACATTCTCAAACATCATCTATTTTCTTGGTGATACGGTCTAGTGCGAGGCATCCCTGCCCATAGCAGGGGGTCAGAACTAGATGATCTTAAGGTCCTTTCCAATCCAAACCATTCTATGATTCTACAATTCCCAACACGGCATCATGAGAAGAACCAGGGTACACAGCTGCTGTTACAGGATCAAGGGAAAATGAGAGTCAGACAAGCTTCAGGAGAATAAAAAGGAGAAATAATAGCTGGAAGTAAAGGAAGCTGGGAGGAGTCTGTTCTGGAAAACTGAATGAAAAGGTGAAGGAAAACAAGGAGGTTTAGCTGTGTTTGAAATCTAAAGAGGAGTAGTGCAGAACTCCATTCTCAGAATTCTACAGGTCAACTGAAAGAGCTTTATGCTATTAAAATGTCACCACACAGAAATACAGCACATAGTAAGACCATGCACATAATAAGCATATAATAAGACTTGCAAAGGAAGATTATCCAACACTGTACCAAATGACAGGGAAAAACGTACCCTTGTCATCACTGATGGATGGGTGTCTAAGCTCTTTTTAGGGCTGCCATGACCTCCACTGCTATCTGTCCTAGCGCATCACTGTTCTCTCCTGCAAGTTTCCTAATTTAAAACATCCCAGCTGTAATTCAGAACATTATATAAGAAAGTTAACAGTCTGTTTCTGCAGTCACAGTGGATAAGAAAAAAAGTCATTACCTATTTAAAACACAACATCACATGTCCCACCTTCTTCCAAGAACTCAAATTTCTGCATCTTTGATTACCTTTAGTGAGCTGCTCTTGACAGCTAAAACTGATCCACCATCCTGATGGGTAAGGGCATGCAAAACTAAACACCACATTAAAACATACATGGAAAAGAGTATCTTACAATAGCACGATACTGTTAATTCTAGTTTAACTTCAGACCCCAGAGGATTTTCTTCCATCACAAATCCTGTATTTTTACCACCAAATACTATCAAGTACTTATCCATACTTTACCTCAATTGATTTTTTTTCAGGCCATACCTTCAATTCATCAACCCCAATTCTTACTCCAATCTTGTCCTCCAGCATGCCTCCGATCTTCCTCAACTTGGTGTAATTTCAGATTTAAGAAAGCTTACTCATGAGGTCATCCAGATCATTAACCATTAAATGTACTGATCTGGCCCAGGCCATGCTTCCAATTTCAGTTTGATACAGTCTTTTACTTGTAAAACGAACTAACGATATCTAATGATCTCTAAATTAAGCTTGAAAACAAACCCAAACCAAACTCTTTCCCTTACCCTGCTTCTCTGGCTCACTTATAAGTGTCATAAAACAACATCAAAAGCCTTAACAAAGGCAAGCCAGAAGGCAGCTGTTCTTTCACTTCCAACAACTATTCTTACTAGAATTGAGAAAGATCAAATGGGTTTGACACAACTTTTTCTTAATAAATCCATATTCAGCCAGTTATAGGCTGTCTGCAGATGGATCCCCGTGTCACAATTTTGCAGAAAAGAAGCGTATTTTCTGTCCCCATTTTCTGTTAATCCTATCTTTTGGAAAACCCATGGGAAAAAACAAAACCAACCAACCAACCAAACAACAACTGCAAAATAGTCCAGTCCTTATGAATTTTACATCAATATTTTCAAGTACAGCTAACTGAAACAACACCAACTACTCTGTAACTTTTCCTTCTTCTTCCTTTCAAGGTATTTGTTACTGGTCCTATTTGCAGGAACCATCTCACTCCACTTGATATTTTCAGTGTTGCAAACTATAGAAAAGAGAACATTTTATACTTCTCAGCCATCAACAGCTTACTGGCTCCATCTCTTAGGTAATCTTTCCCTGGTTTTCCTGTTACTGCTACCATACTCTGAGGTATTTTTTTCATTACACTCTGAACTCTTTGCTAGTTTCATTTTCTGCCTTGCATGTCCCAATGCCTGTTCTGTCAGTTCACAATTAACTTGAACCTAACGCTGTTCTGCTACACTGAGCAACATCAGGAAAGAGTTAACAGTCAAGCAGCCCCCAAGCCCTGTACACTTATATTAATAATTCAACTAGCTAAGCTTTTACTTCACTGCCCTGTCCCGCCTAGGCTACGTCTCGCAGTACTACTGCAGGCATGACACCTATACCAGCACTCCTTCTTCTGCGAAAGCAGGAGGAAGGTTCCCTTTGACAGTCAACGCCTTCCACCACAGTGTGTCTGGTTCCCCCCATTTCCTACCAGAGATGGACATGACTGCCAGCCTGTCACAGGAAATTCCAGAACACAAGTGTGTGTTTTATAGATGGCACAACAAATGCACATTCTATGCATGAGAAATAACCTAAATGGCATACTCCAAACATCTACATCAAACTGTTAACACAAACTGTGTCTCATGACCTGTGAAAAAAGTGTGTCCATTTTTGGCTATGGCTGTCATCTCTGGAGACAAAGCTATTGCAAACAAAGATCCTTTTATCAACAGAGAAGCAGAGTTTGTGAATAGGGCCTCAGCCATTCTGTGTTTTCTTTTGTGCTGCTTACTAGATTCAAATTTTGCTAAAACACAGTATCAGTTCAACCTACAGACTCTGCCACGTAGCAGGAACTATTAGGAGCATAGTTTATGTTCAGAGGCAGTCTGGTCTTCGTTACCTAACTTACCCTTGAAAATTATATAGGGATTATATAGAATACCTGCTAATACTACATAAATACTGGTTTGTTCTACTAAATATAAGAAAGTATGCTGCAGAAAACTCTCAGAAGAGATATTCAACATGCTGATTACAATTATTCAAAGCTCGTTACAGCTATGTTAATTACATACATCATGCATGCAAACAGTCACTATGTTAGGATGACTTCAACATTACTATTATTTACTCTAAAAGATGCATATGAACATTCACAGTAAAAGTAACGTGGATTTGAAAAGCCACGTATCTACAGCATAGCTATTTTTTGTTAGAGGACATCTAAAGTCCATCCTTTGGACAACACATAATTAGACACAACACTAGCCTTGCAATTCTCCTTCATTTTCCAGCTGAGATACCAAAAGTCTAAATAAAAACCTCTGCTGTAGTTTTACACCTCTTAAAACAGTGCCATTTTTATGATAATGAATTAACTTTTAGAGCTTGGAGCACTTGGAGTGAATCATGTTTAAAAATCAAGCAGATATAAACAGAGGGATCACAATTAAACCCCAAGCTCAAGTTTCTTACCCCACCTTGTGCTAATACTAAACATCAGAAGCCAGAACCAAGAACTGACCATGCTAGAAATAAATATTTCTTACTGAGCTAGTTTTCGGCCAGGGGAGTTACGTAACTGAACAAATTATCATGCAAACAGAGCAAAACTTCAGGACCGCACACAGTGGAACAACTCATTAAGCAGCACAGGCTGACTTCAAAGAAAACCATGAAACCTCCAGTTTTCCTAGTTCATTTCATAAGGCATACAGGCACCTAGTTTAGGGCTGGGCAGCTGCAAGAAAAGGCCAGGTGTCCAAGCCTCTTGTGAGGCTCCTTGCTTCCCCTCAAAACAGGCATGAGCTGTTGCTTGAACCAGTTTCAGACACTAACTACTGTACCCCACTCGGTCTATGACGGAGGATTTTTTAAAAATTGTTTTAGAATTCATTCACAACAGCATCCTCAAACCAGACAAACAATGGGAGACAAAGAAAATGAAGGAGTTAACCACCCACTGGTGGAACTCTTCTTTCATCCAAGTGCCTTCCAAAACAGTCAACCCATGCATTAACATCAAACTATAGATTTTAGCAAATTAATTCTGAGCACATCTAGAAAGTTGCTCCTTGGAAACAACAGTGGTTATGTAGGATGCTAACTGCCTTGTCTGCCAGAAGCAGAAGATGCGATCACACATGACTGAGACAAATTCAAATGCCTATTGTGGTCCCAGTCATACTGCTAGAACAGCCAGCAGCGGTTTCTGCATTATAAACCTAGGGCTATGGATTTGCTAGAAAGGCCAGGTACCAAAGCATCTTGTGAGGTCCCCGGCTCCCCATCACCCCTGGGGGGAGAGTAATAGGGTATATCAATGATAGCATATATCAGTTACATCAGTGATTGCAGTATTTCAGAATTGCCACCAAGAAACCCAAGAAAACATAACAGGGGAACAACAAACCAAGAACACAAAACAAACAAGTTTTAACACTTTTTTTTTTCATCCAGGGCCACAAAAGGGCAATCACAGGCTTTAAAGAGGTTCAATTCTCTTACAGTCATAAACCAAATAACATGTATTAGCAACAACCTCATTAAAAATTAATAAAATTTAATAAAAATAAAGATAAGAAACAAATTCAGCACTTACACGTTAACTGGAAGGTAATTTTCAAAGGGATCAAAGTTTGACAACTGCATTCTCAAGTGACTCATTGTTTATTTTTTCTACACTACAATCTACCTGGACATCAAGCTTGCAAGAAAAAGAATACAATAACATGTAACAACAAGACTGAGATAAAAGTATTTTTTCCAGATTATTAATACCAATAAGGAAAGAAAAATGCAATAACCTGCATAAAACACACCAACTAACTTCACTAAATTTAAAATGATAGCTCCAGCTATCAGTGCTGTATTATTCACATGTCTGATGTCTACCACAAGAACAGGAAAGCCAACTAATTAAAAAATATGAAAGGTTCAGAAAATCCAAGTTTGAATATATTCTGATTGTGTACTACTCGTAACAAACACAGACTCTGAAATACATAAGCCTTTAATGAATGCTGATTCTTGGGCATTTATTTTCTAGACACAACGTTTAAAGATGGATACCTTTTTCTGCATGCTAAACTAAGTATTGCAGGGTGTCTTCCTGGCTTTTCATCTAAATTATTCCATCTGTCTTCCCCCATAACTTGTTCCTTTTTTGGTTACGATGCTTATGATGGTTATGGTTACGATGAAAGGACCTGTGGAGAATAAAGTCCCACAAAACTCTGTGCAGCTGTGGAACCACTGAATAAGGCAAGTCCCAAGAGAAAAGGAGAAAACAAATTCCAATCACGCACAAAACAGCACAGTACTTCAACTCACCACCTTATTTGGTGTACAGTAAGTATAATTACTTGTAAGTATACTTATAATCACTCCTTCAATTATATGGATCACAGATCCTGTGACAGGTTCCTAATGGAGATGGATGAAAATAAAATTAAGTCTAGGAACAGAACCTGAGAGCTGACACTCAAAAACTAGGACAATGTCATTTACCAAGGTCCAGGTATTTTTCGTTTGAATTCGTAAAACTGGGTTGTGTCAAGCTTTCACACAGTTAAAGAAAGCACAGAAGCAAATAATCAAGATCTTAAATAAGAATAAAATCTTGTACTGAGGTGTAGTATCTTTTCCAACTCCATGGTAAAAACAGCACAGCAAAATGAAAAGCCAGACCAAACTCTAAGACTTAGCAAGGCCTTGATCCCATATGGTGACATTTTGCAGAATGCTTATAAATGATGCTCCCTTGCTAAACAGGTGGGTTGAGGCCAGGCGTAGGACTGTGGAGAACTGGAACCAAACTGCATTTGAAATGTGAAACCTCCGTACCTGCAAAACTAGCAGAGTAATATTCTCTCACAAGTCTTCAAAGGCAGTTTTTTATTTCCACATGTTCAATGTTACAGAGTTGATCTTTTTTTAAACCTCTTGCTTGCAAAATATATGGTTTTATCACTCCTTAGTCTGCTGACACCTGATCACTCACAGCAGCTTCTACTTCACAGAATCACAGAATCATTAGAGTTGGAAGGGACCTCTGTAGATCACCTAGTAAAACCTCCCTGTTAAGGCAGGGCTGCCTGAAGCAGCTTACACAGGAACATGTCCAGGGTTTTGAATGTCTCCAGAGGAGACTTCACAACCCCACATAGGCATCCTGTTCCAGTGCTCTGCCACCGTCAACATAAAAAAGTTCTTCCTCTTTATCCTGTGGTCTTCTGTACACTCTGTGTCCTGTTTGTAATTAATCATTTACACCTCTGTGGAATGTCACAATTCTTATTTGGTAACATTCTGCACTGGGGTAATACAGTAGCTGCAGGGGTTTGGTACATAAATGGCTTTCCTTACTTACTTACTACCTTTTCCCTCACCTAGAATATGTTAAACATGTTTCAGACCTGACTTGGTTTCAATTATGAATGGGTTTTCGATAGCAACAACATGTATCTTACTTGAAGGTATGAAGAAAAGGAAGAAATAAAAATGTTTTAACTCCAGTGCACTGGTTTCATGCTTCAATCTCTGTTGAGCAGTTTCCCAGATGGAGTGGAAAAGCTAATTTTACTCCAAGCACAGCAACTACACCAATCCCAATGAACCTGAGTTCTTCCTGCTAGCTTTTCCCCTTCTGGGAGATAAGTGGTAGTTACTTTTTGTGTCTCAAGGCACGTCTCAAGAAAACCTAGTGCAGTAGTTTCAGACTTTGATTTTCTGACTTTCACTTGCACCAGTTCCTCTTAGCTGGTAGGAGCAGCTGATATGCTAGGTGTGGTATGGCATCCAAGACAGTAAAACCAGCTGAGTTTGCTGGTTTGTGTCATGATCCACGTAAGTTGTGTCACACTGCACTAAGCTGTAGTTCCCCACATCATGGTGTCTGCTACGAATTATGTGGCAGTTCACTCCTGCAGCCATAAATGTGAATTTCAGATGGCAAAACCAAACCAAAGCAAACAAACAAACAAACAAACAAACAAAAAAAAAACAACCAACAAAACCCAACCAACCAACCAAGTTAAAAACAGAGAACAAACTGTGCCATAGAAGGAACAATCCTTCCTGAAGTGCATTTCCACTGTCCCTGGCAGGAAGGGCGCACCATGTCCAGAAAGTTATGAAGAGAGAAGATACTGAGATTTCCACTGTTTTTATCAAAGAGAAAATGTTACACTAGTTGAAGACCTGGCTGAATGCAAAAGAACACTTCCTTTGCTGGCTGGCATAGACCTGTATGTAAAGGTCTTTTCTCAAAAGCCTCAGAGAAAACTAATGGGAAGCTCGACCTGTGTTACCACACCGTAAGGCACGTTCTATGCCACACCAGTATGGGCATGTTTGGATTCCATGGACTCCAGAGAGGATGTTGCCGCTCCTCCTTCCGCAGGCCGGGGTAGGGCAATCCCAAAGGTGGTGCAGAATCACACTTAGGATTTTTGGAAGTAAATTCACCAAAACAGAAGACCAGTTTTCACAGTTGCCCCAAGAAGTGGGCTTAGGGCACTATTCTGCCCTCACTCCTTTCTTTTTATACACTCAGTGCAGATCACACTCACTGCAGTATGCAGTACCCAGGCAACGACTTCTCAAGAAAATCTTCCTCCTTCTTCACTGGAGCATGGAACTACTCTGTGTTCAAAAGATTTTATTGCCCAAATGCTGACTTCTGTAATTTGTATCAGCAGTTTGGGACGATGATTTATTGGTTGTTTGAAATGGTTGGCAGGTATATTTTTAGTGAAAACCAAGCAGATAGAAAAAAAAATACAAAACAAACAAAAAAACCAAAACAAGCAGATAGTAAAAATCATGCACAGCATGCCAGTACTCACTCATCTTTACAATGTGTTAAATTCAAACGCTATTCGTTTACTGAGTCAGGCTTCCCTTTATTTCACGAGTATTTTATGAGCTCTTGTCTTAAAGTCCTGCAGGCAGATTAACATCTAGTGTAATGCTATAAACAGTTACATTAGGTGTGAATTCAGACTTCAGCTTTATTTTCCAGCAGGAGTATGTAAAAATAGTTCTTTCTTTCTCAGTGTGTATCCCCACTGAGTACTTTGAGTCATGTATTTTTATTTGAGTGACTACACTTTTTTTTTTTCTCCATACTGGAGAATCAACACAGCAATAAAAGTTGCAAGCTATGTATTAAGAAATTTGTCATGCAGCATGCACTCAGGTGTCATCATGCTGTTAACTATATAGATGAGACCTAACTTAACAACTAGTTATCATCTCTGTGAGCTGTTATACACACAAAGTTCTAAGTTGAGGTCAGAATAGGGCCTCGGGAATTTTGCAGAACCACATGAGGGTTTTTTGTAGAAAGGCAAGACGATGCTGTTAAGACACACATGAACTGGTAACAAAACCAGGCTTGTAAGTAAACATTTCTGACATGACTCTTTCAAACAAGTTATGAACTTTCATTTATTACTGTTGATACCAAGGAAGACGGAGAGACATGAATTTGATGAATGGACCACTCGGTGGAGAAAGAATTGGCTGCATGGCCACATGCAGAGAGTTGTGGTGAAGGGCTCAAAGTCCATATGGAGACCAGTGATGAATGGTGTTCCTCAGGGATTGGTGTTGGGACTGATCCTGTGCAACATCCTTTGTCAGCGACATGGGCAGTGGGATTGATGCACCCTTAGAAAATCTGTTGATGACACCAAGCTGTGTGGTTCAGTTGACACACTGGAAGAAGTAGTGCCATCCAGAGGGACCTTGACATGCTTGAGAGGTGGGCCAGTGCTGATCTCATTAAGTTCAACAAGGCCAAGTGCAAGGTCCTACACCTGGGTCAGGGCAGCCCCAGGCACAGCTACAGGCTGGGTGGAGAAGTGATTCAGAGCAGCCTTGCAGAGAAGGACTTGGGGGTATTGATGGATGATAAACTGATTATGACCCGGTTTTAATGTGTGCTGACAGCCCAGAAACCAACAGTGCACTGGGCTGCATCGAAAGAAATGTGACCAGCAGATTGAGGGAGGTGATTGATAGCGGAATAGACTTCAGAACTTGTTAAAGTTGTAAAGTAGGTATGCTTTATTCAGCTGAAGGCGCACGGGGGATTGGTCCTCCAAAAGGCATGCGCACCTCAGTGGTGTTTTCATTCTACATTTATCCTGTAAAGTCGTACATATGTATTAGGTTGCACAATACGCCTATACATTTATATTCTATCTCTGCTTTTTATTATAATGAGCTAAAAGGCTCTCCACTCATGGGCAGTGCCTCCTGGTGGTCTTGGGCAGGGGTCTTCACATGAAGTAAATAGGCTTCCTCTTGTGAGTAGGGGTCTTCAAGATGAAGTAAACGAGTCTTCCTCAGGCTTGAACTGACATGCCAGCGCTGAACATCGCAAAAAAAAAACCGGCTATAATGATGTAGCATTAAGTACCTTGGTTGCTGACGTACGGGAGTCTAGGGATCGGCCATGGGCAGCCGCTGGCCAGAGGGCACTGAGTTCGGGCGGGCCTGCCGACCTCTCTGGGGAGATAAGGGGCCGCGGGCGCTGAGAAGCGCGCGCTCCCGGTGGGCGGGTAACGCCTCAGGATCTGCCTTCCGCAGCGCCATCTACAGGCTCCTACTTGCGCGCCCTACCCCGCGCGTGACGCCAGGACGCTGGGCGGCGCGCCTCTCGCTGCTCGGTTCCTCAGCGCTCTCCCGTTCCCCTCGTAGTCTCCGCAACAGCATCTGGCGCCGCTTTGGGCTGCCGTCACCAGTTGTGAGGCCATGTCTCTACCCAGTAGCGTCTCCCCACGACAGGCCGGTGGGTGTTCGGGTACCCCCACACCGGCCGGCCCTGCTGCGGGCCGCGGCCGACGCAAGAGGCTGAAGGATATCCGCGTTGACGAGGAGGTGGAGATCGCGGTGAACCTCGCCCTGGAGCGGTTCCGGTACGGAGAGGAGAAAGGTGCGTTGCGGCAGCCCGGCCGTAGGAGAAAGAGGCGGCGTGGGGCAGGTGTGTGCCGGGCCTGCCCGTGGCGGCGGGGAAGCTGTGGACTCCTGAGCTGGGCCGGCACCGAATAAGGCCTGCAGCGGGGTGACGAGCATCTAGGCGCGGAGGCTCGGTATTGGTTCAGCAGCAGCAGTTCCTCAGCCCCTTCCTGCCCGAATACTTCGCTTGCAGATACGAGTCGTAAAATAGTTAAAGATACCGTAATTCTGTTGTTCACGGCAGAGTATGATAGGTACGGAGATTGAAAAACTGGTAACATTGAGTTAAGATGTCAAGGATACTGCATGTTGTGTAGTTAATTTGCTTTTTTTGATACCTTTCTAGAAATGGAATTTCCTTCTTCTTTCACTAGTACTGAAAGAGCATTTGTTCACCGTCTCTGTCAGTCTCTTGGGCTGATATCTAAAAGTAAAGGGTAAGTTGGAGTCTGATTTTTATTTATTGTTTTAATTTTTTGGTGCAAATGTATGACTAGTGTTAAAAATATCTGTGTTTTTAGCATATCCTGTGCTGTTGCAGGGAATAGTGTCAGAGACAAAAGTTTACAAAATGGCATAAACCCAAGGATGTTTGTACTTTATGTTGTGTCTACTATGTCTACTAAAAACACTTGTGCTTTGTTTGGTAGCTTGCCTTTGTTCTGGGGATTTCATGGGTCCATGAAAAAGCCTTGCTAAGCCAATATCTGTTCTTTTTTTCATGCACTATTGTTTGCCCAGCAGTTTTGCATAGAATCTCATACCTTGACAGATAAAAGTGTAACCTGGAGTAGCACGTCCAAAGGAGGTTTTTCTATTGAGAAGTGCAGAAGGGGGTTCATATGCAAGCATGATAACATTTCTTTTCCTTACCCTTCTGTGATCTTGTGAAGATAAAACCCCTGTTCACTGACCTTATGAGCTTGCTTGAAAGATAACAATCCGGCTCCTTTGGGAGTTCAGGTGCCAAAGCAACAGGAAAGGGAAAGTTACAGGAGTGTCACATACAACTTGTCTCTGTGTAGACTTCTGTTAATCTGTAGCAGCATTTGCTGCTCCTCATTTTTGGTCATGCTTAATGTTCAGTAAATACAGATAAGTGTATTCAGCACTGGTTGTGTTGAATGTATAGCTTGGTTTCAGAAGACCTTATTCAAGTATAGTGCTGTTCCAGTGTGGTTCCTGTCTCAGAATGGTACAGTTGATTTTTGCCACAGGTGCCTCAGACAGTAAATTTGGATGAACTTACATATCTTTGCAGCATATTTTGGAAGTATGGAGTGTTGGACTTGTCAGATGCGTGCAGATGGTTAGCAGGAACATGCTTAGATTGTACAGTGGCTGTGCTTACAGCGTGTACGGGTGTACTGGGTAAACCTGTCTGGAATCCATCTTGATTCTTTTAGAAATTTGTAGCTACCTCTGAGTGGTTCCCAATTAGATTCTATAGTATTACTGGTAACTGTTTACATAGACTATTTCAAGTTGGAAGGGACCCATAAGGATCAAGTTCAAATTCCTGGTTCGCTCAGGACTACCTAACACTAAACCATATGACTTATTATCTGTATGCCCGTTGAACTCTGGCAGGCTTGGTGCTGTGACCTCCCTGGGGAGCCTGTTCCAGAGACCACCCTCTCTGTGAAGAACCCTTTCCTGATGTCCAGCCTGAACTTCCCCTGACACAGCTTCTTGGTGTGACCTTTTGTGAGCTTGTGACCCTGAGAAGTCATTTTCAAAGTGTTGGTACATCATTGTAGCCCAGGCACAAGGTAGTTCAGTTTCAAATGTGTTTACAACAGTACTTTACATTTTAGTATCAGAGTTCAGTCTGAGAACAAATGCAGTGTTATAGTTTGGAGTATTCTACGTTGTACATCTTTGATAATTAACACTCTAGGAGTCGCTGTTTTACTGAATGTCATTAAGGCTTAAAATATCACTGCAAGGCTGCCTGTTTGTCTGTTATGTCCGTTTGTTGATAGACATAACATAGTGATAGGCTTTTACAGAAAGGTAAGCAGAACAATGTTACATTATGAAGGCCTCATCACAGGATTATGCTGGGTGTAGTTGTCTGAAGTCTGCGGTGTCTGTGCTGTACTACCTTGCATGAGTGGAAGGTGTTTTCTATGGGTGATATTGTGGATGCTTCTGTTATTTTTGTGTTGGTTACGCTACATAGGACATTATTTGGAAGTTTCTAGATACAGCATTGTATGTGAAAATAATTTGGCAGCAGTCTTGAAAGAATCATAGAATGGTTTGGGTTGGAAGGGACCTTAAAGATCATCTAGTTCCAACCCGTCTGTTGTGGGTAGGGACACCTAGATCAGGTTGCTTCAAGCCCCACCCAGGCGCAGTCTTGAGCACTTCCAAGGATGGATCATCACAGCTTCTCTGCACAGCCTTTGCCAGTGTCTCACTGCCCTCATAGTGAAGGATTTCTTCCCTATGTCTAATCTAAATCTACCCTCTGTCAGCCTAAAGGCATTCCCCCTTGTCCTGGCATTACATGCCATTGTAAGAAGTCCCTCTCCAGGTTTCTTGTAGGCCCCTTTAGGTACTGAAAGACTCTTGTAAAGTCTCTTCAGAGCCTTCTCTTCTCTCAGCTTGTCTCCATAGCAGAAGTGCCCCAGCCTTCACAGCATTTCCATGGCCTCCTCTGGACTCACTCAAGCAGGTCCATGGCCCTCCTTGTCTTGAGGGCCCCAGAACTGCATGCAGAGCTGCAGATGGGGTCTAATGGGAATGGAATAGAGGGGGAGAATCCCCTCCCTCGACCTGCTGGTGTCGTGGTTTAAACTCAGTCAGCCACACAGCCACTCTCTCACTTCGCCCCCTCTACCCCCTTGCTCCCAGAGGGGTGGGGAGGAGAATCAAAAGAATGTAACTCCCACGGTTGAGATAAGAACAGTCCAGTAACTAAGGTATAACACAAAACCACTACTGCTACCACCAATTACAATAATGATAAGGGAACTAACAAGGGAAGAGAATACAACCGCTCACCACTCACAAACTGATACCCAGCCTGACCGGATCAATAATCTAGCCCTTCCAGGTAACTGCCCCCAGTTTATAGACTGCGTATGACATGCTATGGTATGGAATACCTCTTTGGCTAGTTTGGGTCAGGTGTCCTGTCTCTGCTTCCTCCCGACTTCCCCTCCTCCCTGGCAGAGCATGAGACTCAGAAAGTCCTTGGTCAGAGTAGACATTACTGAGCAGCAGCTAAAAACATTGGTGTTACCAGCGCTGTTCCCAGGTCGAAAGTCAAAACACAGAACTGCACCAGCTACTAAGAAGGAGAAAAATGACTGCTGCTGCTGAAACCAGGTCAGCTGGTCACGCTCCTTTAGATGCAGCCCAGCATACAGTTGGTTTCTGGGCTGTGAGTGCACACCAAAGCTGGCTCGTACTGAGATTCTTGTCAGCCAACACCTCCAAGTCCTTCTTCTCAGGGCTGCTCTCGAAGTGTTCTCTTCCCAGCCTGTATTTGTGCTTGGGACTTAAGAATTACAGTTGAAGATCATTAAATAGATCTAAATAGGTTGCATGTTCTGAAAGTACCTTTTTTTTATTTATTTTTTCTCCCCTGCCAGAAAAGGAGCAAATCGGTACCTGACTGTGAAGAAGAAGGATGGATCAGAACTAGCACATGCAATAATGACTTGTGTCTTGGCTCCCAGTACAAAACATGCTGTTCGGAATTTAATTCAGAGATTTCCCATAACAAATAAAGAGCGAGCAGAACTTGTGCCAAAGACAGAGCGAGGAAATGCGTGTGCTGTTGAATCTGGTATGTTCAGTGTGTCTTCTGATACGCACTTGTGAATCAGCACTGCGTAAAAAGAGTACAGCAACTCACAACCCAACCACAAAACAAACCCCTTTCTTTCCTGTCTCTACCATCCCAACTGACACCCTCCCCCACCACAGACCCATTAATTTTCTTAACTTTCAGTTGTTAATATAGAGTCTTCTGAAAGTGCTATCATGAGGAACTTAAGCAGTCATGTCACCCATGTTCCCATGTCTCACCTGTGCAAAGTTACTTTTAATCTTTAGGCCAGTTCCAGGCAAATTTATTTGGAAGTACATTTCTGAAATGTGAGGTACTACAAGTTCCATGAGGTGAGATGGGGAAAAAGAAGTGTTACTATGACTGTAAGAAAATCCTTACGAGAAAATGAGTCTGGCTGTTCTTAAATTAATAGCCTCCCAGAATAAGTGGGGGTTTTTTTTTTGTCATTTTCTAAAATAGATTTGGTCCCTCTGAAACTACTATTTAGACTTCTTGATTTCTACAGTATGAAAGAATTAAGTGGAAAACACACTTCTGATATATTATGGGTTTTTTTAAACAGTGCTTTTAACAAGATTATTGCTTTAACAGGTATGGGTCTAAGAGTTGTGTTTGTGTGTGCAAAGCTGGATGTAGTACATGCAAAACACTTGTACCAGTATGCCTTGTTCCATTGGATATTTGTGACTAACAACATTTCGCACTTTAAGTGCTTCCTTTGCTAGTTTCCTTTTACAGTTCTTTCAGTTGTTTAATAGGATTGTTTAATGAACAGAGTGAAACTATAATAAAAGCAGTTGTTTAGGGACGTAAGGCATAAGGTGATGAATACTATAAAATTTATCTTGCTTCTGCAGAAGTGGTTTTTGGCTCTTTCATCTGTTGTCCTGTGTCTGTCTTGAGAAGACAGTGCTTAAAATTTAATATATTAATCTGTTAATCTCATTAAATATGTATAATTGAATTTACAACAAGCTCTTCATTCTTCTGGAAAAATAATTATTGAAGAATTATAGAATAGTATTTGCGGTACTGAAGTAGTCTTCCACAAAGATATGTGGGTGCTTTGGCTACTTAAGCATTGTTTTCTAATACATGACAGTGTGCTGCATGGGTTCAGCGGTTTAAGTACAGCATGGTTCAGTCTGTATGGTAAGGCAAATCTCATGGACAAGAGCAATAGATCTTGTAAAATTGACTGAAAGGAGGTCATAAAAGACCAGGGAGGATATGAAAGAGGGTGTATGAAAAAGGAGTTTTCGATGTGTGTCGTGGTTTGAACCCAGCCAGACAGCTTTTCACTCACTCCCCCCCTTCTTGCCCTCCCCCTATTCCCAGAGGGACAGAGAGGAGAATCAAAAAGAATGCAACTCCCACAGGTTGAGATAAGAACAGTTTAGTAACTAAGGTATAACACAAATCACTACTGCTACCACCAATAATAATAATGATAAAGTAAATAAGAAGGGAGGAGAATACAACACCTCATCACCAGGCAATGGATAACTTGCCCTCCCCCACCCCGACCAAGCACCAGCTGATACCTCCTCCAACCCTGCAGTCCACCTAGCCCTTCCGGGGAACTCTTCCAGTTACCTCCTGTGCATGACGTGCTGTGGTATGGAATAAATCTTTGGTCAGTTTGGGTCAGGTGTCCTGTCTCTGCTTCCTCCTGGCTTCCCCTCCTCCCTGGCAGAGCATGAGGCTCACAAAGTCCTTGGCCAAACCAAAACATCATTTTTATCAGCTCTGCTCCCAGGCCGAAAGTCAAAGCACAGCACTGCACCAACTACCAATAAGGAGAAAAATGACTGCTACTGCTAAACCCAGGACAACATGCTTGTCAGTTTGGAATAACTCGGGGGCTTAACTGTACAGTGAATATTTCTGGACACAATATGGAGGTATGAATATGTAAACTTGATAAAAAGTCCAGGAAAATATGCCAGGCTGCTTTTCTTAGGTTTAGTTTCTGTTTCTGTTTTTGCTCTTCATGACCTTTTTTGATTTTGAGCAATGCACTGGGATAGTCTGGTTTTGTTTAAAATATCTATGACAGTAAAAACTCATTTGAACAATATTTATTTCAAACATTGTAACAGAATGTGTTGTTGTGAATATGGCTTTTAAATGTGTGATAGGTTTGTCATTTCATCCGTAGGTGTGTATATAAAATCAGGAATATTCATTTTTATGGACTGTTTGAAAGCAGGTTTTTAGTGACTTTTTGTATCTAAGTAAATTGATAACTTCTCTTACAGAAAACAGAGACGGGAACAAGACAAGTGGACGACTTAATAGTGGTGTACCCCAGATTCCACTGAAAAGAGGGGAATCGGAATTTGATTCCTTCAGGCAATCCCTACCAGTTTTTGAAAAACAGGAAGAAATTGTCAAAATAATAAAGGACAATAAAGTTGTTTTGATTGTAGGAGAGACTGGATCAGGAAAAACTACTCAAGTATGTTTCTTTAATGAAATAACAAAGATAACAGTATTTATACAAAGCTAATGCAAATTTTATAATACTTCTGTAAAACGGGATTTCTTCATGCTAGTTTTGCTGTGTAGGTGAAAGTCTTGTGTTCTAATTCATTTTCTTGCTTTTGAAATACTATGCCAGCAGATGTGTACTAAAAGCACTGTTAAATACTAGGTTTTCATTAAAATACTGAAAGAAAGGTAGCTATGATTTTCCTTAGCTCTTTTCCTTCCAAAGCTAGTTCTGCTCTTAATGTCTAGAGTAGAATACTATTGTGTTAAAACTTTTTTTTTTTAATAGATTTTTTCTGAAGCAGGAGAGGAAAGCTTTTGCACAACTTTTGTAACCTTTTAACAGATTAAACTTAAAATCAGAAATTTTTTTTCAAGTACATTTGCAATGATAATTCTATAGTGAATTCTTTTGCTACCCGTGTAATATTGAGATGCAGTTCAGCTGTTTCACTGTGGTAAACAAGCTGACTTTATCAAACTAAAAAGTAAATTTTAACCACTTCTTTACAGATACCTCAGTTCCTTCTTGATGACTGTTACAAAACTGGAACTCCTTGCCGTATATTTTGCACTCAGCCAAGACGCTTGGCAGCAGTTGCTGTGGCTGAAAGAGTGGCAGCGGAAAGAAGAGAAAAGATTGGCCAGACAATTGGTTATCAGATACGATTAGAAAGCAGGTACTACTTCTTAAAGTCAGTTGATCTTATGTTGGTATCTTTAGTCTTGTGTACATTTAAATCACAATGTATTTGGGATACAGCATAGCAAGTATAGGTAGATTATGTTATTTCAGGTCATGGAATATTTAAGAGTGAGAAGGACAGTGTTTGTCCTGTGTTTTGCAAGCTCTTGTAGTCATCTTTAAGTGAATTGCAGGTGCTTTGTCTTGATTTCTTTCTGGGTGTTGTGTGGAATTCCTTGTCTTATTTTCAGATCAAGTCTACATTTTCCTCTCTTTTTCTGCCAACTTAATAGATATTGATCCAGAAGTTCTGCAGGTTTAACAACAGATAGGAAGACCGCTGTGCTATAATGAATGCTGTGTAATGAAAGTTCATAGGGGACGTAAAAAGGAAAAAAAAGCAACATTTTAATATTGAGCATTATTTACCAGCATAGTTTGGGTAAATTTTACTCTGTTTCAGCTTTGATGTTTAAAGCATGAAGTGACACAAAAGTAGAGATTTCTAAGTCACCTGAGGAGTTTGTTCCTAAAGGAGAGCAGGAATTGATGAAACTCTGAAGGTTGTGTGCAGTTTCTACATTCTGTGAACTGTGAAGGTAGCAGGATTTCCAGGAATGAGCAGCAGTTGACCTGTGAGTGAGAAGATAGAAAAAGGTATAGCTGTTGCTTGCATGGATGAAGATATCACGTAGCTAATGAAAATTAGTGCACTCGAACAACAAAACCAAGTTAAAGAAGAATTTGAATATGTGCTAAAAGCTTGCAAGGCTTATTAAGGGATTAAAAGACCTAGTAAAGATGAATTGCAAATAAAGTGGGTGGTTAATACGTGGAAGTATGGTGCTGGCTGAAGCAGAACAAAGTATAGGTCAAATTAAAATGGAAGAATTACTGGGAGCAGTGCAGAAAATCCTGCTTAAGAAGAATCAACAGATTAAACTCAAGAGAAAAATAAAAAAGGAGAGATGGCAGTATTTTCAGCTTTGGGCAAAAAAGATGTGGGCTGGAGGTATTTACAATGATGATTTCTAGAAGGCTACTGAAGAAGAGAGAAGAGTAGAGATGGGTAAAGAAAAGGAGGGATGAATTTCAAACTTGGAAACAAATACGCACATAATGACTAGGAACTCGCATCTTCAGGAAAAGAGCTGTAGAGTACACTACAGAGCAACTTGTTGGTACTTAAGATGGCAGTGCTGGAGAAAATAATGGCAGTTGCTAGTTTTACTTGCACAGCTGACTCTGCCACAGGTACTAGAATAGTGGCTTTTTAAGGTTTTGAAATTCTTGGAAAAGCGTTTGGAAAGAATCAGCTGATTTCTTTGTGGTTCAGTCACGTGCAGTGTATTGGGTTTGCCTGGCAGGGTTTTGGTAGAAGGGGTCTGTCTGCTTACGAGAAGCTGCTAGAAGTTTCCTCCATGGCCAACCAAACCAATGCCAGTTGGCTTCAAGGAAGACCCATTGCTGGCCAAAGACAAGCCTGTCAGTGACAGTGGTGGCACTTCTGGGGTAATGTATTTGAGAAGGGGGGTGAAACACACCACAGAAAAACCCAACCAAACTGTGCAATTACAGCTGGATAGAAGAGTGAGAACACATGGCAGAAACAGCTCTGCAGACACCCAGATCAGTGCAGGAGGAGGGAAGGAGGTGCTCCAGGCACCAGAGCAGAGGTTCCACTGCAGCCAATAGTGCAGCCCATCGTGAGGTAGGTTGTGCCCCTGTAGCCCAGGAAGGTCCATGGTGGAGCACATTCCACTCACAGCCCATGGAGGACCCAACACTGGAGCAGGAGGATGCCTGAAGGAGGCTGTTATCCCACGGGAAGCTTCTGCTGGAGCAGGGTCCTGGTGGGACCCATGGCACCACGGAAGGAGGAGCCTGCACTAGGGAGGTTTGCTGCAGGACTTGTGATCCTGCAGGAACCAATGTTGGAGCAGTGACTGAAGAACTGAAGCACATTGGAGGGACTCATGTTGGAGAAGTTCATAGAGGACTGCCTCGTGTGAGAGGGATCCCACGCTGGAGAAGGGGAAGAGTGTGAGGAGTTGTTGTGGTTTAACCCCAGGTGCCACCTGAATACCAAGCAGTCACTCACTTACTCCACTGATTCCACACCAGGTGGGATGGAGAGAACAATTGGGAGAAGGTAAAACCTGAGGGTTGAGATAAAAACTGTTTATTGATTGAAGCAAGGTAAATACAGTAATTAACAATAGGGAGCAAAAAGAGACTAAAAATAAAATTCTGGAAAAACAAGTGAGGCACAGTACAACTGCTCAGTACCCACTGACTGATACCCAACCCAAGCAGCGATCTGTCCCTACTGGCATGATGTGCTGTGGTAAGGAATACGCCTTTGGCTCATTTATGTCAGGGGTCCTGTGTCTGCTTCCTCCTGGCTTCCCGTGCCCCTCCTCACTGGCAGAGCATGAGAGACTGAAAAATCCTTGATCGGGGTAGACGCTACTGAGCAACAGTTAAAACATCAGTATGTTACTGGCATTGTTCTCAGACTGAAGCGACAACAGCACTGTGCCAGCTACTAGGAGGAAAAGTAACTCTGTCACAGCTGGAAACCAGGAGAGAGTCCTCCCCCTGAGGAGGACTCTCAGGGGGATGAGACAATGTGTGATGAGCTGGCTGCAAGCCCCATTCTGTGTCCCCCTGTGCCACTGCACGGGAGGAGGTAGAGAATCTGGGAGTAAAGCCCAGGAAGACAGGAGGTGTGGCGGAAATACTTGGTTTTACTTTTCATTATGCTGCTGTGATTCGATTGGTAATAAATTAAAGTCATTTCCCCAAGTCAGGTCTGTTTTGCCCACGATGGTAACTGATAAATGATCTCTCCCTGTCCTTATCTTGACTCACAAGCCTTTGGTAATTTTTCTCCTCTGTCTAGTTGAGGAGGGGGAGTGATAGAGAAGCTTTGGTGGGCTCCTGGTGTACAGCCAGGGTCAACCCACCACACAGAGGGAAATAAAAGACTATCCAAGCATATGCTGAAGAACTGGAACCTGTTTCTCCAATGCAGTCCATACTGAATTTTCCATTAGATTAAACAACATGCAGAGGTTCTCAAGGTTCTGTTTCACTTGCTTATTTATTTATATAAGTTTAAATCTCACTTTGTTAGTAAATCCATTGTCTGAAGTTTTGGAGCGCAAGCACCAAGGTTGCTTAGGCACTGTCTGGGAATAGGCATAGTTTAAAAGAAATAGTCTGCATGGATTCTTTGGTGAGAACTGTAATTCTGCTTCTGGTGAGCAGCTATTAAATCCTTTAATTTTCAGTAAGTGGTGGAAAGCTAGCCACATTTAAATGGTGCAGGAAACTGAAGAATCGTTTTGAACTGTTCAATAGGGTTTCTCCAAAGACACTGTTAACGTTTTGCACTAATGGCGTACTACTTCGCACACTGATGGCAGGAGACAGCACTCTATCAACTGTGACACATGTTATTGTGGTAAGAATCCTGTTGTATTTCATGTGCGCTCTTGCAGTATGTGTTACTTGTTAGTTGGAAGGTGAGAGCTTGCTTTATTAATTTGCTGAGCATATAAGGTGTTTTTGTTTACAATCTGAATTAACATTGGAGCCTTACTGAATCCTTATTGTAGCATGTACATTTTTGATTTTTTTTAATTGGGGGGGGTGTAAAAGTATTTAAATCCATGCCAATATTTAATTTTGGAATCATCATGCAGTTTTGGAGGACAGAGCTCTTAAAAGTTTTTTTTTCTGAACTGCCTCTGTCAGAAAGCAGAAAAGCCCTAGGGAGGCTAATGTAGATATATGATTCAGTGTAAGTTTATGAGAATTTCTTGTATTGTGTACTTGTTTTAGCAATATCAGGTTTGCAGTCTGTTTGTTTGTGCAGATGTTTTTAAGATAATGAGTCATTAATTTTGAGCTAAGTATGTAAGTGCATTTGATTACATATATGTATGTACATATTTCTATTGTGGAGTTTGATAGATGAGTGGAACCAGAACATTTACCACAAGTTCTTCCCTGCTGAAGATAGAAAAATTCATAATTTTAAGTGCTTGTCTGTTAAACTAAATAGAAAAAGTATAAGAATGATTTATACATTATTTTCTTCAGCCTAAAATGTTGTGCTTGTATCCTGCTTTGTAAGTTCATAATATAAACCAAAACAGAACACACCAGCAGAGATGATTAATCAGTCATGTGCCTTAACTGATGATAAGCTTTGTGCATGACTTAATGGATTGAAGCAATTTAACTTTTTTCCTGATTATGTGGTATCATACATTTGTTTAACTGTTCATCAATTATGAAGCAAGAATTTGCTAAAATAAGATGTGCAGGATTTGGGTTTGTATTATTCTCTTGAAAATGAAATTAAAATACAAGAGTTTGAAAAGTTTCAGAAATTCACTTTAACCTCTGACATCAAGGTGTGTGTGGCTTGTGCATTACCAGTGCAGTCTGCTCTGGTGTCTTTGTAAAACCTCTTGAAATATTGTTTTACTTCTGGATATTTTTTTTTAAATTCTCACTTAAACAAGACTTACACATTTTAATGCGTCTATAATGTGCTGGCAAATTATGTATTTTAGTTTTTTAAAAAAGTTCATATTTCTAAAAAGTTATTATTTTGGATCTGTGATGTTTACCTGCTATTTGTTTTTTGTTTTCTGTTTTATTTTCCCCTTTTGTTATAGGATGAAGTACATGAGAGGGATAGGTTCAGTGACTTCTTGTTAATAAAACTGAGAGATGTGTTGCAAAAGCACACTAATTTGAAACTAATCATTTCTAGTGCTGCTCTAGATGCAAATCTCTTTATTAGGTATTTTGGAAGTTGCCCAGTAATACACAGTAAGTATTTATGTAAACTCTTAAATCTGAATATACCTGCCCTAGGACTTAGAGATCTTATTAAACTGTAGTAAACCAATCTGAGTAAGGGAACACAGATTTATGTTCCCTTTTTTTATTCCTCTTCACCCTCCTGGCTTACAGATTTTCTGCATGGTTGACCTTCTCTGGCACCTTGCAGTCCTCTTCTTTTTTAAGGATGATGTCAAAGTGTAACTGTTTTGAGAAGAAGGTTTTAAGAGAAATGCTTTCTTTTCAAAACAGTCCATTAGACTGTCTGCATGTCAGCCTTTTTTAAGAAGTTCAGCAGGCTCAGGACATGGATAGGATCACTTTCTTTAGAATCTTCTCTACAAACAATCTGTTCATTTTAGTGAATGTTCCTGAAAAAGAAGTCTGGTGGGGTTTTTTGAAGATTGAAGTGTTTCTTTCTAGTTCCCAGTTCTGTATTTCTGCCTAGTAAAATAAGGCTTGTAGACAAAGAAATTACACAATTTTAATGTTTTCCACATTTTTCCTTGGAGAAGGGAAATCTCAGTTATAATTGTTGTGCGGTTTTCCGGTTTACTCTTTTTGTAGGTTCTATTGATTTGTTCATATGTTTATTTAGGAAATTCTGATGGCAATCTCTCCAGTTTACCTCAGTGGTTATGTTGTTATCACATAGTAGTCTTCACAGGCTAATCACAACTGAAAAGATAGTTTCCCTTTTCCAATCTTGAGAATTAAGAATTAGAAGAGGGTTTAGGTACTTTGTTAATGTAATGAAAAAGGTTTGATCCTCCTTCAACAATATAGCTGACAAAATCCTGACCACAGAAAACAGCATTTTGTAGTTGTGGGCTCCTGTGGTACACAGAGTTTGTGATCAGTGTTGGAAGACTTCCTCTCTGACAGCTTCTACAAGTATGTGAACTGTAGCTTGTTTTTTTTCTGAAAAAAAAGTCCTGGGTGTTTTAAACTCAGCTATGGCAAATGTTTGTTAACAGACAACAAATCAGAATCTAGGGATTTTAATTCTTCCTGTAAAAAAGAATCCTTTAATGTCCATAAGTAAGCTCTAGCAAACAGTGATATTGAAAAAGAAATCAGGGTGAATTATTAGAAGATAAACACCACTGGAATGTCTTATTCATCAGGAAGTATTTAGTCAAGAGCACCAAATTTGGCTGAGGTGACTGAGGAAACAGAGAGGTCCCATCTCCTCATACACTCCTTATGAAATAAAGTAGTTTAATACAAAGGTGCCAGTCTGTCTGTGGGATCTCACACTAAAGCTGTATTGTTAGATACAGTAATTCAGGTGGCAGTTTTACACAGTGAATTCTTTTTTTGTAACCCTAAACAAAAGTGGTTATTCTCTGTTTCTCATTTTGATAAAATTTCTATTAATAACTGTCAATCTTATGAGCATTTCTTGCTATAACACTTAATAGAATTGATCAGTGATAAAGTACGCAGCTGATGTTTCCCTTTTAAATGTTGTTTTGTGGCCCAGAATTTTAAGAAAATAAACTCCAGTGAAGATACTCTTACATTACATTTATTAATACTGTATGAATTATTTATGCTTTCAGTACAAGGAAGGTCTTTTGAAGTTAAAGAGATGTTTTTGGAGGACATTTTACGAAGCACTGGGTATACAAACAAAGGGATGGTAAAGTACAAAAAAGAGAAGCAGCAAGGTTGGTGGACTTAATTATTAGGTTTGGCAATGAGTCTCACTGATTGAACAAATAAATAGAATTATTCTCTGTTAAAATTTCACAGTCAAAATATTAAATGACACATGGTTAGATGACAGCAAGTATCTTTAAGTTCCCAGTGTCTACATTATTGAAGTAGATTATGCAACTTCAAAAGGAAAGTTTTTCACTTTCAGTGGTTACATTCTATTTGCTTTCAGTTGATAACTTTTAAATTTTTCCTCATTATTAAGGAGTTGAATTGCGTATAACTGGGGACTTTGCCCACATGAAAACTGTAGAAGCAGAAGATACTATGTGCTGACTTTTGGGTGAAAATTGAAGTGCAGCCATTAAAGAGGGCAAGATGTTGTACGTCTTGCACAGATGTGGTTCTCATTAGGAATGTTTTCATTGCATTCTTGAGATGTGGATGTATTCAATAGCTATCCCCAGAAGCATTAACACACGTGAATTTAATGTAGTTGGTTTGCAGTTGGTTAAGTATATATATTATTTGAGACATTTTCCTGACAACTGAAAGTAATGATCGTAGTCTGTATTAAAAAAAAAAAAAAGGTGTGGGCAAACCCCAAATCTATACCATATAGTACTAACTGTGTGGAGAAAAATTCAGTTGAGGCACGCTGACGTCCTCTACTGTTTTTTCTACTTGTACATAAAGGTTAGTTGTTTTGTGCAGGAGCAACTTCTCTTTGGTATTTCACTTCTGGAGAAAGATCTGAACTGAGCATGGCATAGAAGATATTTACTTAGGAAGCTCATTTGAATGCACTACATTGGAATACTGGAGAGTTAGGGGTTAGGCACCCAAATAGTGTTTTTTGCACTGTTCTTGTACAGATGTTTGCAGTGGTGCACTTCAGGTGCCCTTAATCATGGAGTCTTAGACTGATGACAGAATTCTAGATTAAATAAAAGGAGATTGAATAGGTAACTTTGTGACTTGATATAAATGTTTTTTGTATCTGAAAACAATGAATAATAAAAATTACTAAAACTTAAAAAAACCCCACACCCAACCAAAACCAAACAACAAGACTTTATGCATTCTAGAGGAGAAACAGCAAAGCAATCTTACTGAGTGGTGCTCTGCTCAGGAAAATAATAGCAAAGTGGAATCTCAAAGGCAAAGACCTGTCCCAAGTGCAACTGAGGAGTATAATTTGTTGGATGATGGTGGTGACACAGTATTTAATCAACTGGTAAGTTTTTGCTTTTGTTGGAAGAGATATTTAAATCTGCATTGTATTACTACTAGCCATATAAAAACTGTTTTCTAAAGGTGTTACTCCTTTTGTGTGTCTAGAATGATATTAACATTTTTTAATTTATTAGCGTGATGGTCCTAGCTAACGTGTGCTTTTCAGTTATGATGGTTGTACATAGCTTTTGTTCAGATCAGATGGCTAGACTGCCATTGTTTAAGGTACTTGCATATGATACAATAAACGCTTTCACTGATATTTGAATGCTGTATTCCTGGTTGTTACTTCGAAAACTCACTGTTCAAATTCTTTGTGTCTAATATATGAGGATAAAGATCGCTCTATGAGGAGATTCATCTTTCAATGTTGTTTTTTCTCAGGCTGAGAAAGATGTGAATTGCCTTGAGCCATGGCTAATAAAAGAAATGGATTCTTGTCTTTCTGATATCTGGTTGAATAAAGATGTTGATTCCTTTGCTCAGGTGTTCCACCTCATTTTAACTGAAAATGTCAGTGGTAAGTTTTTCATCTTATTGCATTAAAAAAACCCCAGAACCCCACACCACAAAATGGCTTTTATTTCTGTGGCTACTATGTCTGAAATTTCAAATGTTATCTTTTGAATTCTGGTGTGTATTGAAAAAAATTAATAGGGTTAGCAAAATTAATGAGGTTTGTAGATACTTGTTTTGAAGTATTGACATGTTTCTGAAATAGTGTTAAATTCACATGAACTGACTAGTGGGATAAAGTGAGGAAACATTTTCTTCGGGGTGGATTTTGAAAATAATTTTTATACTACCTGTTGCTGGAAAAATAATGTTTGTATTAGGTTTGCTGATGTTTGTTGTACTTCTCAGTTGATTATAGGCACAGTGAAACCAGCGCAACTACGCTAATGATTGCCTCAGGGAGAGGCTTTCTGAGTCAAGTGGAACAACTGATAAGTATGGGAGCAAGTATCCACTGCAAATCATCCAATGGCTGGTAAAACAAACAGATAAACTGAAAGACAGATTTATTTGTCAAGATACAAAGGGGAAACAACTTTCTATATAATCTAAGCTAATTTGCTGATTTATCTGACTACTATAAGCACTAATGTATTTTGACAGTCTTAAACAATTTCTGACTTGTAGTTATCACATTATTTTCCATAAATGCTAAATTCAGTTCTTAATTAAACAGTCTCAATATGGGATATACTCTCTTGGTTTCATTGAGTCTGATTTGACGCACTGGTTAGAAGAAAAATGGGAATCTTTCTCTCTGTATTGATTAAATCAGATCTAAAATGTTTGGCAATTTTATTTTAAGAGAGTAACCTATATTGAATTTAAAAATAATGTCTTACATGTGCAGAGATCTTTGTTATATCTGTAAGTATGTTGTACCATGCAAAAAATATGTGTGAATGTGTAAAAATTCAGATTTTTGTCTCTTCATATAAACAGAGAACTATACTAAATAATTGTAGTATGGAAAGATAAGAATTAGGATTCCAGAGGTATGATATGTGAAAAATTTCCTGAAGAATGTAATTTAAAAGGAAAACAGTGAACTGCATTGTGAGGGGGACAACTGTTAAGACATGAAAAAGCCTAATATTTTTGTGTCTTTTTGAGAGAAAGGGGATGTGACTTCTCAGGTTGATTTGAAGGAGCCAGTAAAGGGTACTGCAAAAAGGCATGGCTCATCCCGTCACATTGGTGTGTGTTGTTTGAAGGAAAGGCACATTCTTCCTCCTCCTTTCTTTCTGCATGTTTGAGGGTACTTCTATATAAAACTGGGATTTTCTTCTTGTGGTTACCTGAAGTCGTATTGCTACTACACCTGTTCATGCACTTTAAAATGAGAAGTTGCAGATCCAGCAATAACAACACTGATGAAACATTAATGCAGAAACTGATAGAGAAGTGCAGAGTCAGTTTTCTTCTCATGTAACATGCTATTCATACACATGAAGTGAGAAAATAACAGATTTTTATGTAACTCTTTTCAGGATGGCTTTGGACTGGGCTAAACACTTTGGGCAGACTGAGGTTGTTGACCTTTTAGAGTCCTACAGGTAAGCTATAACTAATTTGCAGAAGCTGCTGAAAAAATACAAGTTTTAATGCTCTTAGATTAGGTTCTATCATTGTTCAGTTGGAACAGATTTTATCTTTTTATGCTTTAAAATCTGGCCTAAATAGCAAGATCTGTTTGAGAATAGGAATATTTCAAAAATATATTTATGGAAGAAAAAGTTTGTATTCAGTATCATAGTGATTATGTTTGCATGACTCCTTGGGTAAATATAGTTCTAGTGGTGTAGAATTTTTTATATTATTAGTACTTATCACCTTAATAATGGTATTCCTGTCATTATTGTATATCTAGTCAGGGTGTAATTATAGTAACTGAAATAAATATATAGAGGACATGGCCATTTTATACCATATACCATTGTAATTTCAGGTGCTTATTCTGGAAACAAATGCATTGGATATTGTCGAAACATGAGAGCGTATTAAAAAAACTTTATATGAGTAACATGGCCATTCAAGAACTGGTTTTTGGTTAATTTACAGCTACAGTAGTTTCAGTGTGTAGAGCCCTGTATTATTATAATTTCTCTTAATGTAGTTCATGGTTTATGTTAGTGGAATACCTGTTTAATTGTTATGCTAGTGAAGTTTTTGGAAAATACATTTCTTTTAAATAGTTTTCCCTTAACAGATTAACAGATGGTGTCTTTCTACCTTGAGTTCTGTCACAATTGCTTATGTTTGTGTCTCAATAAAGTATAATAAAGCTAACACTAAAAACTGAAGTTGCATGCTTTGCTAAGTTAACACTTAAGTCAGTGAATGGCAATAGTTTTGTGGAGATGCTGTTCTCCTACACTTTAAAATTAAAATTCAAGATGAGTAGTCTTGTTGATCTAAATTCGAGTTGATGGGTGAATGCAAACCTGAAGCAAACAACCTTGACTCTGGCCTATGTATTTGTGTATTTTAGTGCGTCAGTGGAATCTGGAAATCTGGATGAAAGTTCCCTGGTCCAAACAAGTGGTAGTGACCTGGATGCAGAGGACAGAGAACTATTGAAGGCGTATCATCACAGTTTTGATGATGAAAAAGTGGATCTGGACCTGATTATGCACTTACTTTATAACATCTGTAGTAGTTGTGATGCTGGTACTTACATACACACACTCCCAGTAAATCACTGTGGATTCAGTTTCTGATGAATTGTACTCTTTTTTCAGTAATTTGGAATAGGTAAAACCTTCCAAGTGCCTAGTATATATAGTGATGACATATATTATATCTGCAAACTAACTTCTTTTTTAGGAGCGATTTTAATATTTCTTCCTGGATATGATGAGATAGTTAGCCTGAGGGACCGTATTCTTTTTGATGACAAAAGATTTGCTGATAATGCTCACAGGTAGAACCTCTAATTTTATGGTTGTCTTGAGTTTATACTGTCTCTTTTAAAAATCCTTAAAATATGTTCTTTGTCTTGCATTAGATACCAAGTTTTCATGCTTCATTCAAATATGCAGACTTTGGATCAGAAGAAAGTGCTTAAAAGTCCACCTTCTGGCATCCGCAAAATAGCAAGTATCTGAGGACTTTGTGAGATACTATGTTGATCTATTTTGTCATTGCTTTTCCAGCTATTACAGCTACTATAGGCTTTTTTTTTTTTCTTAATTGCAGATTCTTTCCACTAATATTGCAGAAACCAGCATAACAGTCAATGATGTTGTATTTGTTATTGACTCAGGGAAGGTGAAAGAGGTATGATTCGCTTACGCTTATTTTGGGAAATCTATATCCTTGTGTTCATAATATGTAAGTTTTGGGGAGCCTACGTAGTAGGCTGAGAGGTAGTGCATGTCAAATGACAAAATTCACTGATGTTTTGACATCTGTTTGTTACCAGTATTGTAAATAGCTAGCTGTTTAAAACCCCTGTAAAAGCTATTGCAGGTTGATATAGCTACATGTTTTTACATATATATATATATGAATATAGTATTTTTATATTTTTTTTATAACAAGTCAATCAGTGTAGACCACCATCTCAGGTTCCTGAGACTTGGAGAACACTAGGACTTCCCTTTGTGCTGTAACTGTATCTGTCTAACACAAATCTAATGCATTGTTTTTAAGCATTGTTTTTGATATGTTGAGTGCCTATTCCCTAATTAAATGTTAAGAAAAATGAGATAGCATAGTGAGACCTTTTATATGAGTTAGGAAATAAAAGCAGATTTCCTAGGAGACACTCAAACCAGATATTTGAACTTTTTATTGGTAATACAATTTAGTTTTTTTGTAATTTTACATCAAATGTAGGAAAATAAGGGTGTAATTTTCAAGTCAGACAAAGAGGAAAACTTTATTTAATATGATACCATGGTTTTGCTTGGTTTGTGATACCACAGAACACAACCCATGTCTTTTGTTGACTTACAGCTGCCTATTGACTAGAAAACTTTAATTTAGAAAACTGTGTAGCAGTTTCTACAAAGATACTGCAAAGGAGGTAGCATAAATTCACTTGAAATTAAGTACTTTAGAACATGCCTTTGTGCCAGAAGCTCATGGTTCTTAGTATTATTTTTATTTAAGGAGCTTCTGTTGATGATCTAGATAGTTTATTTCATGTACCCTAGTCAGTCTTGGTTTTATGTTCCTTGCTTTGTTTTTATAGAAGTCTTTTGATGCACTGAACTGTGTTACAATGCTGAAAATGGTGTGGATTTCAAAGGCCAGTGCTATCCAGAGAAAAGGCAGGTAATGAATGCTTCATACTGAATTTTGTTTTGCAGATATCCACCATCTTGTATGTTAAGAATAAAATACACAATGTAATAGCAATTGGGTAATGTTCACCTAGTCCAGTATTGTGTTGGATAATGGCCAATACTAATTTTCTTCAGAAGAGTGAGGGTCAGCATATGTTTCCTTGGAGTAATTTTCCAAATTATAGAAAAGTGACACTCAAGAATTTCCTAAAGTTTACATTAAATCTAAGTTGTTTTTCCCTCGTGAACTTGTTCTCCTTCCTCTTTCTAGCATGTGGCCCCCTCAGCCACAGTGTCCAAGAAGGTTTTTCACAATTCACCTGTGGGCAATAGGCTGCCTATTGATAGTCTTTAACAGATGTTCCTTACTGCTGTGTTAGAGACATTGAGCACTGATTCCTTATTCACCTTCTGCAAATTCTTCATGGTTTATCGGGCCTTTATCATATTCCTTCCCAAGACTGTGGGAGGGCTGAGGGGTTATGTACCAGCAAATACCTACATTTGGTGATACTATATTGGCATTAACTTGCAGGAATTTGAGTGTGAATGAGTATTTGCTGTTGCAGTCCCTTCACTCACAAGTTGTTTGGTCTTTGTTCTTCCTTTGACTGCCTTTAACTTTGAACTGTTTGGGCCATGTGAAGAGGAAGAAATTAAATTTATTACTTGTATTCCTTATAGCAAAGGGCAGTTGAAATTTGGGTTGATCTTAGGTTATCAAAAACCCATGTCCCTTTATTTTTAGATAGATCTTACTTTCATTTCTCCAAATCTTTCAGTATTGGGGCAAAAATCTAATGGAGATACGTATGTGTATTTCACTATACTATCAGAAATAATCCATGTACTACAAAGCTCTCGCCTCCTGTGTGGGACTTAACACTTAATGACAAAACTAGCTGTTTCTTAGACCTGCTTCTACACTTGCATTCTAAGTTTGTGGATGTGTGTGGTGTTTTTTGGGGGGTATTTTGAATGTCTGATTTGCCACAACTTCCTGTATTTTGTTTTCAAGGGCTGGGCGCTGTCGGCCGGGAGTCTGTTTTCGTCTCTTCAGCAGGCTTCGATTTCAGAGTATGTTGGAATTTCAGACTCCAGAACTTCTAAGAGTGCCACTTCAGGTGCATGTTCAGTTACAGATTATAACTTTAAAAATGTATTATCATCAAACCATACTGTTAACACAGAAAAAGTGTATGTCTTTTTTTGTGTGTGTGTGTGTGGTTTTTGGTTTAATTTGGTTTGGGGTTTTCTCTTGCCCAGTCTTAATCTTTTTTTTTGCCTTTTAACTTGCAGGAGCTTTGTTTGCACACAAAACTACTGGCTCCAATTAATTGTCCAATTGTTGACTTTCTTATGAAAGCTCCTGATCCTCCACCAGCTTTAATTGTGAGAAATGCTGTGCAAATACTGAAGGTCAGCTGAATAATAATTTTAGATGGGAATTGTATTTGATTTTATATTTGTGGTGTGGCAGCATACCTTACTGAGTTTGTTTGTACTGAGACTGTTGTGTAAACACTTAAGGATGCTTTGAGTCTTTTGTGTTGTCTAATTTTATGTGTGTGGATGTATTTCTCCATGTTAAGGGAAGAGAATGCTTAAAAATCTCATCTCAACTGTTACGGGTTTGAGTTGCTTTCTTAGTTAATGTCCAGTATCCACATACTTTGTGTTTATTGTAAATTTTGTCCACTTACCCCCGCCCCCCTTTTTTTATAACTACACAGACAATAGATGCCATGGACCCTTGGGAATCTCTCACTGAACTTGGCTATCATCTCACTGAATTACCAGTAGAGCCACACCTTGGTAAAATGGTGTTATGTGCTGTTGTTTTGAAGTGCCTGGATCCTATTCTTACTATTGCTTGCACTCTTGCATATCGAGACCCTTTTGTCCTACCCGCACTGGCCTCTCAGAAGCGTGCAGCCATGCTGTGTAGAAAGTGTTTTACTGCAGGAACATTTAGTGACCATATGGCGCTTCTCAGGGCTTTCCAGGTATTATTTCATTTTCAGAAAGAGTATTAATCACAGTAGATCACGTATCAGTGTAAATGATGTACCAGTCAAGTTGCATGTAGAATGATTGATTAAGTCCATAGAGAAGAAACTGGTTTTGCCTAGTGGTTTTCCTCTATGTTGGACTCATAAATTAGTGAGGGAACAGTTTTTATCAGATTTTTTGTTTATATTTCCAAACCTGGTTAAATTCTAACTGTTCCAACAAGGTGCCACTGTATATCCTGCTACATTGACTGATAACTTAAAATAATTATCTTGATAATAATATAATGATTTTACAATCACGTAATGATCATTATGTTAATTTGAGGAATGGGTAGAGAGAACAAAGTACTAAACCAGAAAACCAAAATTCTGGTTTGATAAACTTCCTTTCTTTCTGATTGGTTTTGTCTTCATTTTATTGATGTAAATTTCTCTTTTTTTCTTTTTGTTTTCCATTTTATCTGGTGAAATTAATATTCAAATGTAAAATATTCTTTATAGGCATGGCAGAAGGCGCGCAGTGATGGCTGGGAGAGAGCCTTCTGTGAAAAGAACTTCTTGTCTCAAGCCACAATGGAAATCATTGTAGGAATGAGAACTCAGTTACTTGGCCAGCTTAGAGCTTCAGGTAAATGGGTTTGAAACAAACTTCAACATAATTTTGGAGTCAAGTGTATACCTAGTACAAGACTATACAGCTTGTAACAAAAACAGTGTTCATTGGTGTCATTTTCTTTCCTTAATTTGAAACAGACCAGTACATCTTCATGCAGATGCTAGAGTGAGGAAGTGTGGCTGGGGACCAGTTGATCTAATTGAAAGTGCTCTGATTGTTCCACATGCCACTGGCTTTCAGTGTGACATATGTTTCCTTGGATTTTTACATTCTATTATATTATTTCTGTAGGAAATGTCTTTGTGTTGTAAAATTAGTTGTATTTTATGTTAGTATAAAATCCCTTATCACAAATGATTTCAGTATAATGATTTCTTCTTGGTGCTGTTAAGTCAGCAAATTTGTAAGTTTTTTTTTTTTGTTTGTTTGTTTTGTTTTCTTCATGTCAAAATCGTTTTGAGAAGCAAAAAAGATCTTAAATGCAAGCAAATACGACAATTTTTTATCCTCTTCTTTCTTCAGGTTTTGTTAGAGCCAGGGGAGGAGCTGATATCAGAGATGTTAATACTAACTCTGAAAACTGGGCTGTAGTTAAAGCTGCCTTAGTGGCTGGGATGTATCCCAATCTAGTTCATGTAGACAGAGAAAGCCTGGTTTTGACTGGACCAAAGGAGAAGAAAGTGCGATTTCATCCTACATCTGTTCTTAGTCAGCCTCATTATGAAAAGGTAAAATCAGTTTTGGATTTATAGTCCATAAAAAAGAACACTGTCCCCTATTGAACATTTTAGAAATGTCTCTTCATAATTGTCAGTACTTTAAAAGCAGCATGTGCATTAAACACTACATTTTTAAAAATTGTTCTTCCTGGCAGTTGAAAAATAAAGAATTGGAATTGGTTTATTTTTCCAACATTATTTCATCAAAATATTTTTTGTTGTTCGAGACACAATGAGAGAACAGTAAAAAAAAAAATATAATTGCAAAACTTTTATTGAAGATGTAAACAGTCCTTGCTCATACTAGCAGAATAAGTTCTCCTCTGAAACTGATTTTAGATCCTTTTCTTAAAGCAAAACATTTTGTTTCAAGGAGGAAGAGCAATCTGTGACTCTGGTTGAATTCTCTCTCACTTTTTTTAATTTGTGTGAGATTATGTGCATATAAATATATATTTATTTCTATGTGTATAAAATGTGAAATATGTTAGATTTATTTTAGTTGCAAATAGATGGTACAATAATGTAGCCTTATTTGCTCTTGCACAGATTCCGCCTGCAAATGGGCAAGCTGCAGCCATTCAGGCACTCCCTACAGACTGGGTTATATTTGATGAAATGACAAGAGCTCATAGGATAGCAAATATCAGATGCTGCTCTGTTGTAACACCCATCACTGTGTCACTTTTCTGTGGACCAGCTAGATTGCCAAGTAATGCTTTGCAGGCGCCTTCATCCTTTCAAGGTATAGCGGAGTTTGGATTTGAAATGTTTCAGTTGTTGTATATTAGCGTCTGATATGGAAGGCTTATTTTTCAAGAATAGTTAATACATATATTACCAAATTCTTAAAATGACAGAGCTATCATACCTGTAGCTGTGCAAGAATAGTTTGCAAGTTCTGTAATAGATGTCTCAGTTTTGTGAATCCTTGTAGATTTATATTCATAAATTACACAGCTGTGGAGCTTCTGAAATTACAGTACAGTTTGTAGTGGAATAAAAAATGGAAATAAAATGTTTAATGACAAAAGTAATGTTGAAAAGTGTAGTATGTATGGGTTTTTTCTGCAGACTAGTTTATTTGATATTTTAAACCACATTGTTCAAACTGAATAATAATGTGGAAACTGTCAATATAGTAAATATTCATTTTACTTCTGGCAGAAATACGCATTTTAAAGATAATTTTCTAGTGGTAATTTTTAATGACAACTAACTATACTATTACCTAGAAGTAATAGGGAGTATATAAAAACTTCCTTTGTTAAAATTTAAGTAGAGTGCTGTAGGAATAGAAGCAAAAATAATCCATGCTGCTTCAGTTGTCTAGAAATAGTAACTTGAATCAGAGTCCCAAGTTATTTTTGAAGCTTTCCTGTCATGCTCTTAAACTGTTACCCTTAAAATAGTGTTATGCTGATTGAATTACACTTAAAAAAAAAAAATCACAACCCTACTTATTAGCCATGTGTGTATATAATTTATATTTTCTTAACGGGTCTGTAAATCTGCTGTTTTACTAGGAAATAAAGCATAATGCATGGTTTTGCAAGCAGCTTCACACAGAGTTTTGATGATGGCTTGTTGATCCTGATGAAGGGACATGAGTGGTTAGATGGTATCAGTACAAGTGCTTACGTAGCAGGGACCTCAACAGGGCTGGATGCTTCAATTCTGCTAACTGAAGCAAAGACTTCACTCAGGTGTATTTGCAGAAACTAAAAAGTGGCTTTACATATATTTACATTTTTAAATAAAATTTAGAAGGAAAATGGGTTTATTGCTGATAATACAGTAGTGTTCAGTTTTTTTGTATGTAATTGGAGGTAATACAGAAATGTTAATATACCTTTTATATTTAATTCAGGGGATGGGTTATCTAATGATAACAGTGATAGTGAAGTAGAGGACAAAACAACTGCTAATTTGGCACTACTGAAACTAGATGAATGGCTGCACTTCAGACTGGACCCTGAAGTAAGTAATGTATTGCTTCAATGCTTGTTTCTTTTAGAAGAATATATATATATCATATCTTGCTAAAAAAAAACCAACCCTGAAATATTTAGGTAACCAAGAATTTTCTATTAGAGTGGCTGTCACAGACTGTTTGGGTTTCAGATTTATGGAATAAGATACTCTGAGACTTAGCCTTTATTTAATGAGCTCATTAAGAAATCAAACAAACAGGAGCTCAGTCCCCTTTTGCCCACACTAGTCTACCTTCCTCCATCATGATTCAGGCATCACATGTATCACAGTGGGAAACAGGAAAGCCTCAGTAGTCCAGCTGCTGTTGGATCCACATCAAAAGCTTTTTTGCATAAGCTCATATTTTATACATTCCAGCTTAGACGTTTGGTCCTTTCCATAAATCAGTAGATTCTGATGAAGCTGTCATTTGGAGATAATGGCTGCAGGAGACAGCAAGCTAGAAGTAATAGTGGCTGCCTTTAGCTCTTTCTGGCCACCTGACCTGCCTCTGTGTTGCTCTCATTTTGACATAATGGAACTGCTCCCAGCACACATTGAGCCATAGCATGAGCTGTATTAGCCAAAATGTGAGTAGGAATTGAGTGAACAGTCACAACTGTGTATTTCCTTCTGAGAGGATGACAAGTTAGAGCTCTTGAAGGTGGAGTCACTGAAAAAAAGTTGCTGTCAGATTTTTAAAAAAAGGAAAAAAAAAAAAAGCTAACACTTTGAAGTCTTCAGGCAGTTGAGAAGCTGTGACTGTGGCAGGAGATAGAGTAGTTTAGAGGTTGCCACAGAAAATATATAGACTCAGTCAGAGATCAGTGTGATCAGACAAAAGCCGTTTATGGCAAAGCCTTAACTCTTTGTATACTGTTTCTTACATGCACTTACAGTGATTTGGCATATTATGATTGGATACATGCCTTGAAGACCCTTAGTGACTAACATATAATTGGTTAAGCACAGGTGTGAGAACTTGACCTTGAAAGCTTGCCAACAGTCACAGTTTTCATAACTTGGTGAATTCCAGCTTCTCCTATCTTGCTTGCTTAAGCTTCCTCGGGCCTCTCATGGCCTTGCTGTATCTTTTGGGATTGTTCGGAGTTCACCAAATATCCGTTCTCCTGTGAGAACACTGTCTCCATACCTCCCCCTTTTAGTTTTATGTATCTTTTGGATGACCCTACTTGAGCAGGGGATTTGAGCTAGATCGTATCTCCAACATATGCCAACTACAGGCTGCTGGGCGTGCCCTTTTCCTCCTGCATGGCTCTCTGATAACAGGGGTGGCCATCCCTCACATCAAGGTCTGGCATGGCATGTGTCCCCACTGCTCCACGCCTGCTGGGTTTCAGCCAACAGCAGAGCTAAAGTTTCTTCTTGGTGGCAAACAACAGAGGCCAGCCCAGTCTTGCCCTTGATTGTGATAGCAGGCATTTGGTCAACCTCAGTCCTTGCACCTTGTTGTCAATGCAGAGTTTCACCTGCTTCATCCAGTAACAAGTCACTACTATGGCAAAGCACACACAGATTTACATTAGCATAGTAACTATTACAGGGTGCAGCAGCATGTTGAAGATGCTGATGGCAGCGAGGGACTAGCCAAAGAAATTTCTTAGCGGTGGAGTTCTCCCACGCTCTTAGTTTGTTCCATTACCTGCTTTATAACAGTGCCATTGTATTAGAATCTTTCTAGCTTTTGCCTTAGCATTTTCTAGCAGCTGCTGCAAATTTGCATGCTTTAACATCTCTTTTGCAAGCGACAAATCCATACAATACAAGGTGTAGTTTCTTATTAGCAACTGGCTAGTAAATACAGGTGGTTTTATAGACAAAATCACAGCCTCTAATAATTTACAAGCACACATATTCAAGTTGTTACTTTTCAGTTGCCCCCAAATGATGTTTTACAATCATTGGTTTTTCTCTTCCTCTATCTCATTCTGCTTGAGGTATTCACGGTCAGCTCCTGTAGCTGTGGCATGGGGTTCCTCCACTCGTCTGTCCAGCTCATGGCAAGGCTTGACAAACTTTGCAGGCAGTCGCCATGGACCTGTGGGCAGGAGGAGACAAATATGCCTCCTCCTCCAGGTTATCAATTCTTGAGAAATAGACAGGTTAAACTGCACATTGTTAACAGTCGAGGAGTTTGCTGCATCATTACTCCCACTACACAGTCCCACACACAGAACATGGCACAAGGACCCTGTGAAGACTATCAGGAAACCAGCTCTGAGAAGCATCATCACAGTGTGAGGTGGCAGGCTCAGCCTTAGCGGGTGTCCCCGTAGGGGCTCTGCCTCCCCCACCTCGCATGAGGCTTGGGCTTTTATACTGACCAAAATGCACACTCATTCCGACACAGGTGGCCAGCCTATGTTGGAAGAAGTGGCCAGCAATATCTATAAAGGTCTCCAAAGGTTGATAGAAACCTGGACGTACTTATCTTTACCAACTTCTAGTACATGAGTATCACAGAGAGACTGTATCATATGAGTTGTATATGGGGTCCCAAGTCCACGGTCCGTCACAGTCTGCCCGATACCCCTGATAAGAGCATACGAGAGACCTTCCCACAGTGGGTCTTGATCCAGCACATAACACCACCAGGAAAGCGCACAATACGCCTGCATCCCCCACTGGTCTCGCTTCTCCCTTTACAGCTGTGCATTTAACATGAGGATCTGGGGGATATAAATCAGGCTCCTTTTCCAGATGAATAGGCTCCAGGTCAAAAGGACTATCCAGGTCAGCATCAGAATTATCAGGCATCAGAACCTCAGGAGCAGCAACAGCAGTCTGATGGACGTGCACAGGCTCCTTCTCGGGGTCAGTAGGGCCTGAGTCAAAAGGATCATCTCTGTTCTCAGTCTTCACAGCTGCAGTGGCAACTGGCGGAGGTTCGGGGGGGTGGGGGGCAGGTAGGTTAACGATGACTGGGCTCCACGATCTCATTTTTTTACTTTAACATCTCTAAAATAGATCTCTGAACAACTAACAAATTTTTCACAGTGTCATTGCCTTTTGTAACTGCATCCCACAGTTCAACTCCTGCACCATTCCACAAAGAGACCTCAAATATGGTAGACTCATCAATCTCTGGATAACAGGTCTTCAACCATTTCAGCATTAAGTCTCTCTTTAAAGGTTACTCCCTTCACCTTAAGAAGGACTGAAAACATCCATAAAACAGAGGCTTCTTCCTTAGCGATTTTTTCCCAAGTCCCAGGCTCAAAGGCTTCCTTAACCCCCTGGATCAGATCTTCTTCTTTACTCCAGAGAAATAGTCTTTTTAACAGAGTATCATCATACTCTATCCCTCTCACAGACAGGTTATGCTGGAAGAGTTTAAGGATGACCATTTCTTCTTTAGTTAATTGATTCCCCATCCTAATCCTCTTCCAGACCCATCGGCTGTTACGTTATTTGCACTGCACAGTGTCTTCTGGGTTCACAAGGCTCCGTTCCAGGGCGTCTACCTCCTGATCCTGGTCCTGCCAGATTGAGCCCAGCCGACATCCCTGTGGCTCTGTGTTTTCCACTTTCTTCGGTGCCATGTGCTTTAATTCCTTCAGTTTCAATATAAAAAATAGGGGGGTGCCGCATGTTGGGCGCCCTTTGCTGCAGAAAATATATGGACCCGAAGATCAGTGTGATCAGACAAAAGATATTTATTGCAAAGCCTTAACTCCCTATATACTATTTCTTACATGCACTTACAGTGATTTGGCATATTATGGTTAGATACATGTCTTGAAGACTGTTAGTGATTAACATATAATTGGTTAAGCACAGGTGTGAGAACTTGCGCTCAAAAGCTTACCAGCAGTCCACAGTTCTCATAACTCAGTGAATTCCAGCTTCCTCTTACCTTGCTTGCTTAAACTTCCTCGGGCCTCTCATGGCCTTGCTGTATCTTTTGGGATTATTCCGAGTTCATGTAACCAGTTATCCATTCTCCCGTGAGAACACGGTCTCCACAAGAGGTTATGAAATAGTTGGACTTCTCAGATGTGATAATAAAACTGTCTCTACTAGACATGTTTAGAAATGTTGTTTGGTTGGTTTTTTTTAATAGAATTTTGAAGTGAAAAAGGGTTTACAATATAATTTTAAGTTTGGTGCAGCGTTAAATGAAATAAAATGTTTACAAATTATCTTGGGCCTGAGAAAGGAAAAGATAATAGCTTAGTTTAAATGCGGGGTTTTCTCCCCCTCTTTAGCACTTTAGTCTTGCCTTTCAGTTCAGAGACTGTTCATTTTAGAATAACAGATAATGCCAGGTAGAAGAGACGTAGGATAACCTTACCTGTCTGATCTAATTCGTACTAGTCTTTTAACAGATTTGAAATTCATTACAGGCTGCTGGTTTGCTGTTGCAACTCAGAGAGAAGTGGCATAGCTTATTTCTGCGTCGTATGCAAGCTCCTTCTGAACCGTGGTCTCAAGCTGATGAAGCAACTGTAAGAGCAATTGTAGCTGTTTTAAGTACTGAAG
The DNA here is from genome assembly GCF_033783945.1 of Neopsephotus bourkii. Lineage (NCBI taxonomy): Eukaryota > Metazoa > Chordata > Aves > Psittaciformes > Psittacidae > Neopsephotus > Neopsephotus bourkii. The sequence continues at coordinate 220,831 of NW_026901952.1, forward strand.
AGCAGTCTGCAGGTTTGCAGCAGCCTTCAGGAATTGGTGAGAGACCAAGACCTATGACTTCTGAAGAACTTCCTGTAACATCTACATGGAGGTCAACCAACAGTAAAAAAAGCTCGGCAGAAACTGAATTCTCTGATGATTCCTCTAATGCTGAAAAGTAAGCTTCTGAGATCTTGTAGAGACTGTAGATCATAATTTAATTTAATTTTCTCCTATTAGTATAAAACAATAAACAATAGAAATACAATTGAAAGAATATACTGTCCTCTATGTCCCGCATGACATATTTGTCTCTAAATTGGGAGAGTCATCAATTTGATAGATGGACCACTTGGTGGATAAAGAACTGGCTGGATGGCTGCATGCAAAGAGTTGTGGTCAATGGCTCCGTGTCCAGCTGGAGGCCAGTAACGAATGGTGTCCCACAGGGATTGGTGTTGGGACCGGTCTTGTTTAACATCTTCATTGCTGACATGGACAGTGGGATTGAGTGTGCCCTCAGCAAGTTTGCCGATGACACCAAGCTGTGTGGTTTGGTTGATACTCTGGAGGGAAGGAATGCCATCCAGAGGGACCTTGACACACTTGTGTCGTGGGCTGATGCCAACCTTGTTAAGTTTAACCATGCCAAGTGCAAGGTCCTACACCTGGATCGGAGCAATCCCAGGCACAGCTACAGGTTGAGCAGAGAAGAGATTCAGAGCAGCCCTGTGGAGAAGGACTTGGGGGTGTTGGTTTATGAGAAAATGAACATGAGCCGGCTTCAGTGTGCTCTCGCAGCCCAGAAAGCCAACTGTATCCTGGGCTGCATCAAAAGGAGCGTGACCAGCAAGCAGGTCGAAGGAGGTGATCCCATCCCTCTACTCTGCTCTCAGGAGACCTCAGTTGGAGTACTGTGTGCAGTTCTGGTGTCCTCAACATAAAAAGGACATGGAACTGTTGGAGCTAATCCAGAGGAGGGCCATGAGGATGGTCAGGGGACTGGAGCACCTCCCGTGTGAAGACAGGCTAAGAAAGTTGGGGCTCTTCGGCCTGGGGAAGAGAAGGCTGCATGGAGATCTTGTAGCAGCCTTCCAGTATCTGAAGGGGGCCTACAGGGATGCTGGGGAGGGACTCTTCATTAGGGACTGTAGTGACATGACAAGGGGTAACAGGTTAAAACTTAAACAGGGGAAGTTTAGATTAAATATAAGGAAGAAGTTCTTTCCTGTTAGGGTGGTGAGTCAGTGGAATGGGTTGCCCAGGGAAGTTATGAATGCTCCATCCCTGTTGGTGTTCAAGGGCAGGCTGGACAGAGCCTTGGGTGTTACGGTTTAGCGTGAGGTGTCCCTGCCCATGGCAGGGGGTTGGAACTAGATGATCTTAAGGTCCATTCCAACTCTAACTATTCCAGTTGTAATTTCATTGAGAAGCTTTTCATTTGTGTGCCTGCTTTTTGAGAGAGCACCCAGGAATATTGTCCACAAATTTTGATCTCTGGCGAGAAGTCACAGAAGAGGTTGAGCCCTAAGATTCAAATACAGTGCATGATCAGTGTCTTTTCAGATAGTGTTTAATATCTTTTGGAATTACTATAATATATATAGTCATGCAATAGGCTAATATGTAGATATAAATTGTTCTGTGCCACCTTACGAAATCACTGGTATGTCCTGTATCTACCTTATTTTTTAGAGTTTTAATGAAGTCTACACCTTCTGCGCTTCACCAGCCAAAGAAGTACAAGGCCAAAGCCATTTTGCGCTCCAAACGAGCTTCGGACAACAGGTCAGATCAATCATCACTGAAGTCTGCAGACAGCGGTAGCTATCCAAGTCCCTGTGCTAATCCTCCTTCTCCAGCCTCTGGAAAGGTACGAGTTCTCATAAACAAATTACCCTATTTTTCAGAATTAATAGATCTTCAGAAATAAATTTGCTGCTATCTTTCAACAGCTATCAGGTATTATATTGATAAATAAAGAGTCTAACTTAGATTATAATTTTTAACAGCTGCATAATAATTACTTATTTCTAGAACTTAAAATCTAGACTAGATGTCCTTGTTACGCTGGTTTAATACAGTAATGATTTTACTCTTTGCGGACTGCTGAGGTAAAGCTGTCCAAACTAGAAAAGATCATGTTTGGTTTTTATTTTGAAACTTGATACAATACCAAGTGAAGGTGTATTATTATTTATCTTCCTCTTTAATAAATTTGTATACAGTGCATGCACTTTGAGTTTTTTGGATTCTGTCTTCCTCTGTTTCTGAAATTGCATACACTGATACCAGTTCTCTTTTAAATTTTGTTTTATCTGCCTTATTATGGCTGCTTTCTTTTTTAATGATGGTTATTTTAATAAAGCACACATTTTTTAATGAGGTTATTGGTATAACTCCCTGTGTACTTGAATAGTAAACTGCAGTAATATTGAAGAGATCACTGAGAGGAAACCCCATTGTTCGTCTAGGCACAGACTCATTGAAGGATTTAATAATTTCTCTTAATTCTTCAGGTTTTTTAATTCAGCCAGTATAAAAGGGAGGAAACTTATTTTTCCTGAAGGTGGAAATATGAGTAGTTTGCTTCAGGCTACAGTCTGGAATGATTAATTTTGTGTCGTCTGAAAGTGTGTCAGACTTCAAAGAATTGTAATTGATCACTAGACTATTTAGGCCTGTTTGCTGCCCCAATGAATGAATTATTAGTTTTGAAAGTGCTGAAGGAATGTAAAATACGTTTTAAAACCAGTTCAGACAGTACCAGCTGATAGCTTCTGTGTTTCTTGTAGAATCTGGGTGGAAAGGGTAGGAATGCATTCAAGAGATTTCTATCTTTGTGTGTTTAAAACTCTAGAACTAAAGCCTAGTTGTGTTTTTTTTGGTTGTTGTTTTTTCTGTTTGTGTGGTGGTTGTTTGGGGTTTTTTTTTTTTGTTTGTTTGTTTGGTTGGTTGGTTTGGGGTTTGTTTTTTTTTTAGCTGTATTTAATTCTATTTAATATTTCCAGGTTTCCAAATCTCCTTCACCAAGACCAAACATGCCAGTCTGGTACTTTATAATGAAAAGTAGCAACATGCAAAACATTGATATTTCTCAACAGAAGGGTATATGGTCTACTACGCCAAGTAATGAACGAAAGCTAAATAGAGCCTTTTGGGAGAGCAGTATGGTTTACTTAATATTTTCTGTTCAAGGGTCTGGACACTTTCAGGTGAGTCCTTAGTTAATACTGAATATTAGCTTTGGTTAATGGTTTAGGAGAGTGCAGCAAATGACTGTGTGTAGTATGGAGGTTTTTGCTTATGACTTCTGACCTCTAAGAAGTAAAGATTAGCAAGCAAAAGTAACTGGTTGCTGATAAAAGAGTACTTCACTCTTCTCTGAAATACACCTTTTTAGCTAAGTCAGTTTGTCACTCAAAGGCTAAGAATTAATTGCTTCTGAGCATCTTGAGTCAGAATAATGTTTAGACCCTACATTAATTCTTAAAAACAACGAAACAAAAAAATCAAAACAAAACAGGGATTGCTGCTCTTTGCTCTGCTTGCCAAAATAAACATTGTAAAAGGCAGTTACAGTCAAGTCAAAGCTTTCTAAAGCCAGTCATTTAATAAATACATAAATGTGTTTATTAAAAATTTTAATAAAATCTATTCTGTCTGAACTGTAGTTTCTAAGTCAGGAGCTGGAAGGTCATGGCCATGATTCTTCCAGAGCTGTTTCTTTACTTCAGGTGTAGCAAAGCGTTTGTCAACAACTTGTTGACAGGTTTGTAGCCATTTGAAGTTAAAGACTTGACCTGTAGTGAAGTAGTGCAAAGTTGCAGGTTGGCTGTATTCTGGAGTGGGCTAAACCCAGTTGTTCCAGGAAGAAATAAAGTTCAACTTAGCTCTTTTCATGTGAACTGTTAATGAAAATCAGCTAAATTTAAAATCTAATGAACTAGCCCAAATACAGCTGCCTTGGTGCCACTACTGCAGGATTATGGTGAGATATACATATGATGATTTGCAACTGCAGTACTGAAAAGTACTTTTTAGCACGGCAGTTGCTGTATTGAATGGTGAAAATGGGCTGTATTGAATTGGTGCTCTAGACAAGAAATCTGGGAGAGAAAGGCATGCTTAAGTCAGGAGCATAGGTGGTTGATGTTGCCTTAGCTTTCCAGTTTTGACAATGCACTGGACGTTCATGTGATTTAACAGCGTGAATATTCTCTTGTACCAAGTGTCTCTTTACTTTCCACCTTTATTTTTCCCCTGTTCCTTTTATTAATTTCCATTTAAGTCTGGCTTGAGCCAGGACTGCTGTTGTTACAACAGTAGTGTGTGCTGCTAACTTACGTAGTGCACTGCATCTCTTGGCCTCTTAAGTCGTAACTAGCATAAATTTTCATGAATAGCTGGTAAGTTTGGTGCGTGATGGTTTGTTTTGTTTGTGGTGGTTTGAGTTTTTCTTCCCTCTTTGTTGAAGTAAGGAAATAAAAAAGCAACTTTGACCTCTTTCCTTGAAAAACAGCTATACTCTCATAATTCCATGTAAAATTTTGTTAACAGAGAGGGAACATGGGAAAGAAGGAATGGATTTCTGAAAAAAATACCTACAACTAACAGGGAATAGCTAATGAATTATTACGTAGTAGAACATTCATCTTGATTCCTTAGGATTCACCTGGTTTTGCAACACCTTTTCCACTTCTGTTACAAAGCTAAAAAAAACTTTGATAATTGTGAGAGATGAATTGAGAGGCATTCTGTAGTGAAACCCTGGAAGGCATATTTGAAGTGGAAATTCACATACAACTTTCTAGGTGTAGACACTTCAAAAGGTCCAGCTTAATGGGGGAGAATACCTTGAAACTAATTCAAAAGTTTCATATATAGTCAAGTAATTTAATTCCAATGTAAGCATAAAGGCTGCAGTTGTGTCCTTTTATATTTCAATTTTTGCTCCAGGGTTTTGCTAGAATGGCATCAGAGATAGGGTGTGAAAAAAGTCAAGACTGGGGATCTGCTGGTTTTGGAGGTGTATTTAAGGTGGAGTGGATCCGAAAAGAAAGCATTCCTTTTCAGTTTACACACCATTTGCTCAACCCTTGGAATGACAATAAGAAAGTACAAATAAGCAGGGATGGCCAGGTAATGTTCTCTTCAAAAGTCTTCTTTACTTGGTGTATTGTGTGTTAGCTTGTTTAGCCTTGACATTTATCTCAACCCTACTTACATATCTGTCCGTCTGAATCACAGTTCCTTGATGCACATTGGGATTCTGCTAATGCATTATTGTTGAAGTAATGGAATCAAAGCAGTTTTTTGCTAAATATACGTTAAAAAAAAAAAAAAAACAAAAAACAAATAAAATTCTGGATACTTCCACAGGTAAAATGTTGGTGGTTTGGGGGTTTTTTGGTTGTTTGTTGGGTTTTTTATTTGTTTTGGGTTTTTTATTTTGGTTGTAGAGATTTGTTCCTTGTTTGGTTCAGACTTCTTCTCTGAGGTAGTCTGTCACACCCGAGTAACTGTCTGTCATTATAGCTTTGAATTTTCTGTGAAGCCTGAAAAGAATCTTGAGATTTGAGGTAGAATAAAGCTCAGGACAGTTCTCCAATGTGTTAAAGCTAAATGCAACTGCAAAAAGCTGGAAGAGAATTGGCACAAGACTTCTCTGGCAGTTTCTGCATTCTACCCAGTCCATTCGCAAAATACCTTTAGAGATTCTAGAGCTAACCTTCCTAATCATCTTCTTGCTACTTCTCCAGAACCTCTTCAGTTGTAGGAATGAGGAAGGGAAGGTAGTATGTAATGGAGTTAACAGTGCTTCTGTTGTGAAGTTCCTCTTAAGACCTAAAGAGTCTTAGTAATCTGAAAAACAGTCTGTTAATATGTATGATTCCCCCAAGAGCCATTGTATAGTGGCAGGTGATCTGCCTTTTCACATTCTATACCACACTTGATGGAATTAAGAGGTACAGAGAATAATGTTCTTTAGTTAATATGTGACTTTGGCAGGTACAAAGCGTGTGGTGCATTGTATATATGGTGGTGTTTTCACTCGGAATTCTATTCTTAAGAACTAACATCTTGCCACGAATAATAGAATTCAAACAACCTGAATGCCAGGGTACCTTACGAAAGTTCTTGTCTTTGCACCCTGGTAAAAGAACTTTTCCTGTGTAGGAGTTCTAATCTATGTTTCGATAGCAAAATGAAGGAGCTCTTTCAGAAAGACTAAGAGCAATCACCAGGAACTTCATCTAACAGTTTTGTTCTAGTCTCCATATGTTCAATAGTAGCAGTGCAGGTAACTTCTTAATTTCTTGCTCATTTGTAGGAACTGGACCCACAGGTTGGAGAGCAGTTGCTACAGCTCTGGGACAGTATTCCTTTGACAGGAAAAAACTCAACTGATTGAACATGTCAAGTAATGTGATAGAGGTAGTTACTTTATGTATTACTTGCTGATTTTATAATATATACAATGTATCATTGCAGTACTGTCTATGCTTTGTAGTATGTGGGCAAGTAGGTACACTTGGTACTAAATGTTCTCTTTCTTTTGATTTTTTTATATTTCTTTTCAGCTGTCGAGGTTGAAACGTCAGATGTAACTTCCAGAACCCATAGCATGCCAGCAGTATGAAGATGAGGAGGAAGGTGGCACCACAAGCTCCAGAAGTTGTTAGTCATGCTGTGAAGCTAGTAGAGGAAAAATAAGGGGAATTATGTTGGTTTCAGCATTTCCTTGTCTTAACAAATGTCCTGATGTTAGTCACCAGCCTGGTTTTGACTGAATTAGTTTGTTTATAGAAGCATGCAGTTGATACTTAAAAACACATTTAAATTCCAGACTGAGTTTGAAACAGTAGAGCACATGCAAGTTGTTTGTGGGTTTAAAATAGCACAGCAGACAGTTTAAATACACAGTTTACACTTAAAGCTTTCTCAACACAATAAAATCTGTGAGAGAAACCAGTGTAATGTGAATTAATCGATCTTGCAGTTTGCTTAAAATAAATAAATTGAGAATACATGTCTCCAAATATATTGAAAGATCCTGTAAGTATTGGTTGAACTTCCGTATGCACAATGCGAGAGAGCAGGATATATTCATATAAACAATTGGGTAGCAGGAGAATGTTAAATTTTAATTTAAATACATAAATGAAAGGAGCATGATACCTCTGAGAATGGATTGGTCTAGCAGTGTTTCCATTTTTAGGTATTTTTCACCTTTTAAAGGTAGTCATACTTTGGCAAGTTGGGAAACAGTCTTTTGGAGGCCTGCTGCCAAATGGTAGTTTAAATAGTTCACTAACTTGCAGTACAACTTTATTCATCTTTCAGCGTAGTCTTCGTGCTTTATTTCTTTACTTCTTCTTTCAATTTATTTCTTCTTTCGTACTCCAGTAATTTTGAATTACTGGCTTCTTAGTCATTAATATACTGTACTATGGGGCCATTATTAGCAGAATAATTCAGTCTGCTTATCGTCAGCACTGTTTGTAGTCATTATTAGATTAAACTAAAAGCTTTTTCTGCTTCTGATCCCACACTCTCACTTTTTAATGAGTGAAATATTCACTTATTAACCATATATTCACACCAACAATATTCACACAGTTCAGGGTACCATGTGCATTAGTTCTGCCATCCTGTGTAGTACATAAACTGTCAGTTTCGCCTTTGCGAGACTAGCTGGGTCCTTGTAAGGTACTGTCTAATGCAGTATTTCTGGAGATGGAGCATACAACAGAGCTATGAGGCTTGTATTGCGTTACACAATGCTTCCAGTCTCCATCCCTCAAAGGAATGTTGGGTTGTATTGACTTGTGCAGGATTCCCAGACCCCGTGCACACTAAGGACAGAGCTGGCACAGAGGGGTGTAATGTTTTGCTAAAAAGTCCAAACCATGCTTCTGCAGCTTGGCGGTAAAAAGGACAGTCCAGCCAAGGAATATGCATTCCCCAAGCTTGTTGGCCAGTCCTGGTCACTTGTCTGGAGAAGAGGTGCCTACCTGACAACCATGCCCGTGTAAGTCGTTGCAAGCCCAGCTATTAGGTCTAGCCCAGTCTTGGTGAATTACTTGACTTGCTGTTCTAGGACCCAGATAATTGTACTGCTGATGTGTACGTTTGCCTGTACTGGTATTTAGACATAAACTTTTTATCCCTGAAGCTGTTGGTCTGGTGCCTGTTACCATATAGTAAACCCATAAGTTGTCAGCGTTATAGTTAAGTCCTTACTCTCTGATGTAAGAGGAGAGATATGGTACATGCTGCAGCATGACCAAGCCTGACCCTATAATGAGTGCCTTAATTGGTTAGCTTAGGAGCTTGCCCAGCCTGCAGGGTCAGAGTCTACTTTGAGAGTAAGCCAGAGAGACAGAAACATAAAGGGAGCATTACCCTGCTTATATCTATCAGTTCATTTCCTTATTGATACTGAGCAGCATTTGAAAGCAGCTCAGGTTGGCTACCTGTGAAAAGAACTGGACAACATCCAGCAGGACACTAGGGCTGCACTAAAGGAGAAAACTCTTACCACGTGCCTGTGTCAAAATCCGTTTGGCTAATGTGGAGAAACTAGAGCAATGTGTGTTCCCCCATGTAGCAGTATTTGTCTGGGAAATACTTGGCCATCATCTGGAAGCTGTGGAAAAGGGAATTTCTTTATATAGAGACCCGGAAGACTGGGTTGATAATTTGGTCTGATTCAGATTCGGACAATTCAGTCTCAGAGTCCTCCCCTCCTAAAGTCTGAATAATCTGATTGGCTGTTAAGACAGAGCATGATGCTACTTGAGGTATGACAGGTATGCTCTTTCACGAGGACAGGCCTACCCAAATTAAGCTGGTGCTATCACAAATCTGTTATTGTGGATTATTTAACATGACTTGCAAATATGTTACATGATAGGGAGAACACAATTTGAGTTTCAGAAAGCACGGGGACTCGCTTTGGAGTCCGGGATCCAACTACATCTTCTAGCAGGAAGTGTAGACACGGTTTTCCAGGCAGCTCTAGCATGTGTTCAGGGAACCACTCCAAGATGACTGAGAACTAGGCTAGTCCCTGTGCGTCGCTAGGCTGATCATCAGTCTTGCTTTAACAGTAGCCCCTGTGGCAGAGGAAGACCTGTGCGGACATTGTCTCATACGGCCCACTGGTGCCCACTAATCAAAAAAAGTCCTGATCCACTCAGAGCCCATTTACAGCCAATAGGTACTGGCCTCACAGGCACAGCACCCACCTGCAAGTGGTCCCAGCTCTTACTACCTTTTGGTAGTTTCTAGGAGCTAAAGAAAGTTTGTTAAATACATATTTTTGTTTAGTACTTTGTTAAGTAGCCTAAAATGTCTTCTTTGTTGCAACTGTTTCTTTCAATATTTGCTTTGGTTGTTG